>NW_008795405.1:2652669-2685464 GCF_000699145.1 Aptenodytes forsteri | reverse complement strand
TTTTTTTTTTTTGGGGGGGTGTTTGTTGTTGTTTTGTTTCTCTAGGGGAAAAAAACACCTTGCTGGCAGGTGTTGGCGGTGCTGCTGTGTAGTTCAGCATCAGCCCAATGAGTGGCCCTAGCAGCGCAGGGACAGTAAGCTTGCCAGGGGTAGGTGACACATTGTGCCCTGTGTGCTGCCCATTTTGCCAGCCAGGGGCAGGGGTCTGGGGCTGTGCAGGGGTCAGCCGGGAGCCTTTGTGACTTGCACATTCACTTGCCCTCCATGCTCCTTATGGGGAGAGTCACCCTGCAAGGGGCAGCAGCTGCTGTGCTGCCGCTTGGGAGCAATCTCATTAAGAATAATTAACACTGCTATAGCGCTTCATCTGTCTAAACTGCCTAATTGCCATGCAGCTGCTCAGGGTGTCAGCAAGACAGAAAAGCCCCAGTAGGTCACAACCAGTGTGCCCAGGGGTGTTGCCAGCCCCACCTTTGTGCATATGTCCCTGTTTTCAGAGACTGCCAGCAGCTGCTCGGGGAGCTTCCTGCTTCAGTAAAGGAAACGGGCACCTCCTGCAAGGCCTCTTCCCTTAGGCTGCCAGTTGTTAGATTTCTACAAGCTGCCGGAGGGGCTAGCAGGGTTTGCGAGGCTAGCACAGCTCCTTGGTGTGTCTCTGAGGCAAAGGCAGCTAGTAGTGACCCAGTCCAGGGTTGAGCTGGGGAACCTGAGTCGAACACAGGCTGCTAAACTTGTGGGTAAGTCATGGTGACAGAGGGCAGCACCAAAGAGCAGAGGTTAGATTAGAGAAGCTAACCAGGCACGGCACCACTGAAGGTTTTTCTCCTTTTCATCTTGCTGATACTTGCTTCTTTCTTACAACCCTGTCAGAGCTGGAGACAGTGTTGCCTGGTCTTCATTGTTCGGAGACTTTTAATCGATACTGAACCCATTGATAAAGATTCCTGCCACAGGGCAATAAATCCAGAAGCAGCAGCAAAGGGATACTATGGCAAGCACACGTGCACACATGTAGTTGCACCGTCTGCCACTGCAGCTGGGCTTTGCAGTGTGGCAATGCTCTGGCTCAGCCCACACACATAGAACACACATCTGAGGACATGGGTTCCTCAGTGTAACAGCAGCAAAGGGGAGGAAAGCCGGCTGAAGTGCCAAAATCTCTCTAGAAATACGTGTCATCTCTATGGAGAGTGCAACACAAATTAGAGACTGTGAATTTCATAAGATACATGTACAGTAAATGCTATTTATGATGCATGATTTATAAAGTATTACAACAGTTGGGAAAAAATCATGTCTAGCAAGAAAGCTGTTTAAGAAGCTGTTTAGAAGGAATGCACTAATGAGAAGATATTAAAGGGTTGTATTTCCAAGAAGCCTACTGAGGAAGGATTGTTCTTGCTGCATTTGCTTTTTGTATCCAAGAGACCAGGCAAAGAAGCTCAGAGAGGGGCTGGTACGTCATCACAGTGACCTGAGCTAGCCACAGAGGTCGATTCTGAAAAGTAGGGAAGGAGAAGCATGTTTCCAAGTCAGCCTGGCAACTTGTCCCAGCCAGGTAGCACCTCTAGGAAATTTCCATGCACCATCCAGGAGAAGTGAGTGGGGTCTGTTTCCTGCCAAGTTGCAGAGGTCATTTTGGAGACTGGAAGCATCAAGAGCTGGAGCTTGGAGAGAAACGTCCTCCAGCCTTTCTGTTTAATGTCCTTCTGGCTAGGGGCACACAGGGGAGAAGTAATCACAGCCCATCAGAGTTTGCAGATCCCAGCGGATGCTAGAAGCACCAGGCAACGAGCCATGCTTCAGGTGAAAGTGGGTGCTCTGGTTTTGGGTACTGATGCTGCTGTACAGTCGACAGAATGCCAAAGCTGTGCCCTTCTGCCACCTGACTTCTGTAAGGTGACGAGGCTTAACAGCACTAAATAACTAGACGTATAAAGGGAGAGGAATTGGGGAAATAAAGATCAAAGCCTGCCGCACCCCCCCACTCTTTGCTGAAAGAAGCTCAAAATTGGCAGCTGACTGCGAAAAATAAAATAACATTGCAGGATTAATTTCCTTGCAATCCATCAGTGAACTGGTGTCGATGGCATTGATAAACTGTTAATTACAAAATCAATAGCTATGAATTTTTACAGCTGTCAAGAGCACTGAGGTGGAGGGAGGCTGCCTGACCATGTCCCTGAGGGTCAGCTGGCCTAGAAGTCAGGCTTCACGTCAGGAGCCCTTCTCCAGCACTGCTGGCATGGGGTATAGGGCAGGTGTGAGAATGGACAAGGCCCACTGCCTCCTCACCTAACTCTTTTCTTGCAGCTTCTGGCAGGAGCAGGAGGAGCAGAGACCTCACAGGACCCGTTAGTACAGAATTTGCTACACATCCCCTTGCTAGATCCAGACCGTGTTCACTCCATCTCAGCACTCAAATGCATTGGGGAAAAAAAGGGGAAATAAGGTTTGGCCAGTCTGGGATGTCCTTAACTGAACATATGCTGTATGCTAACCTGGAGGGCTCTTCAATACACAGGTTGATCAATTTGTATTCCTGAGGAAAGAGGACCTAGGAATGCCTAAGAAGGGACTGCTGGCTCTGAAGTGAACAAGTTACTTCTACAGCACCCCTACTCTGTCAAAAAATGAGTGATCATATTGTTGGGACTTGCCTGCTGTTCTGGACATTAAGAATTCATTTCTCAGCTCTTTAAAATGCACTTATTAAAGACAGAGTTCGCTTGAATTGTCTTTGCCAGTCCCAGCAGGTGTGTCCTTGGTGCATTACACTGAGGACTCGGAGATCAGCCACAGCTCTGGCAAGGTCGGCCTATTGTCAGTTTCTCCTCTAGTAAAGAGCAAGTGAGCTCCCACTTCTGTTTTCATTTGTTTTAATTCCTAGAAACAAAGGGTCAATATACACAGAGCTGCATGGAAGAGAGGAAAGTCCCTAGAAGCTGGGTTGCATGAACAATTACACCCAGCAGGGATAGGGGAAATTCAGGAATTTATCTATATGGGAGGCAAGGCAGAAAGCAGGTCTAGGCAGCACAGGTGCTAATCTAAGTGCTCAGCTTTAAACCCTGTCTCTGACCCAAGGGAGCTGAGGCCTGGCCCAGAGGTAGTCTGCATTCCTACCGTTTTAGGAATCAGCTGTTTGCATGCAAGCACATACATGCAGGCTCTGCAAGTTTACTCCATGTCAAAAATACACAAGAAAAATAACTTATATTAAAGAATGCGAAGGTTGAATGTGAAGGTTACATTAGAAAAATACACTTGCCCTATTCTAGCTTCCTTATCTGTGTGTTGTGAGAGGATTTAATTACATGAAAAACAAGATCTCATGCTTTACTTTCACATGTTTCAGTACGAATAACAAAGCAGGATTTTTGTGGATTATGCCCCTACATAGCTGCAATTCTAGCAGCACTAGGAGAAACCAGTGAAGTCAGAATGGCTTTTCCCATCCAGCTGAGAACATGCTTTGGCCTGTGCCTCCTGACCCTTACCTTGGTTTCTTTACTCCACAGCGCTGGATACAGAACCCCAAAGCAGCTGATGTGTGTTGGTTGTTCTGCTCTGTCTTTGCTCAGTGTTTCTCCACTCCTGATGCAGACTGTCCCATAAGGCTTACCCTAGGCTTAGTCTTGACCGCACAGGGAGCAACATCAGCAGAGAGTGCTTCTGTTGCACCGTGAGGAAATTGACAGCACCGAGGCTCAGGTCCTGCACTGTCTCTGCTCATAGCATGGGCCAGATAAATGTCCTGGTGTGGCACTTATCCTGTCACCCTGTCACAACCACTACCTTAGCACTTCAGCCTCTCTGAGGAGCCCTTCTCCCTGTTTAATCCTGTGACCTTCCTGGTAGACAGGAGGCAGGTTCTTTAACAAGAGTTGATTACATCGCCAAAAGCCACCGTCCCACAATAGAGAGAGGCCAGCCTTGGCCATCTGCCCATCCTGGTTCAGTGGCAAAGTAAAGGCACCAATTAGAGCTAAAAAAGCAATATATGAGAAATTGTAAAAGGGAACTAGATAGCAATTTATATGAATCAGAAGTTATGAAGTGTAGAAAATTGATAAGGGAAGTGAAGGACATCGGAAGAAAATCCATGGCTGGAAGGGCTAAGGACAATGAAGAAGTTTTATAAATATTTAAGAAACAGAAGAAAAAGGACCATTTGTAGGGGGGCTCTTCTCACCTGGAGATGATTAAACTATTAATAGCAGTGCAGAGGAGACGGAAGTCCTCAGTGCATATTTCTGTCGTGTTTAGACAAAAGGAGCATTATGTACCTGTGTTATATGAAGATGATGAAGACTTCTTAGTCTGTTGTGTATGCAAGAAGATGTTAGACACCTGCTAGGGACAAACTTTACAGAAATCAGCAGAGCTGGACAACTTGGCTTTAAGAGTTCTAAAATTGCTGGCTGAGGCCCATCTAGGGCAGATTAATGATTAACAAGTCTTGGTATTTTTGAGAAATTCAAGATGACTGGAAAAGTTCTAATGATGCACGTATTTTCCTAGGTCTTATCTGATAATGTCCATGCTAGCCTGATGTGAACCAGGGCAAAATAAAGGGGAAAAAAAAGTGACGTTCAATTAAGACTTACAAGATGGTATTACAACTACTGCCAGTCAACACAATACTTTGGAATAGAGGTCTTGTCAAACAAACCTGATTTCACTCTCTGATGAGATTACAAGTTTGGTTGATAAAGTTAACTGCTTACATATAATAGACTTAGGCTTTTATAAGGCACTTGGCTTAGCACCACAGGACATTCTCATTAAAAAATTAGCACTATGCAATATCAATAAAGCACACTTTCAATTGATTAGTAACTGGCTAGATGACAGACCTCAAAGTAGCTATCAGTGGTGAATCATCCCTGAAGGAGGAGTTTTCTAGTGGAAATCCACAGGGATCAGTAAAAAACCAGATGCTATTCAACATTTTTCTCAATGAGCTGTAAGTAATTTTTCTTTTCTTCTTTTAAATTGCTGCTGCTAAGAAGCATGGATGGCAAAGAGGAACAGAATGGTGTAAAATGGTGAGGATAGGGTGATGTGAGACAATGAGGCTGCCCGCCTCACAGCATTCTGTACCACTTGCTTACACTTGAAGTAATATATCTATAGCCAAGGAATGCAACTATGGAACAGGAACTTTATTGTGTCAAGCTGTCAGGTGTAAAAAGACCTAGGGTCATAGGACACAGCTCAACAAAGACCAGTATCTGGAGGCTGAACTCAAGCAAACTGATGTTAAAGATATGGTGCCTTTCTTTTTATTTTTAAACTGAGAGAATGATTAATTATTAGCGTCAGCTACCACGAAAGATGTAGATTCCTCCTCTTTTAATCCCTTCAGCTTCACACTGGGTGTCTTTCTGGAAGGCAGTTTTAGCCAAACACAGATATTGGACTCACTGCTGGGCTGCAAGGGTGAATTCTGTGACCTGCACGATGCAGTTCAACAAGATCTGATGTGAGACAATGAAGACTCAAGGGATGTAGAGGGAGCCCTCGTCACACAGTAGCTTTAGCAGTTTCCCTTTTGGAAGGGACTAGTGAGCAAATACGTGTTTGGCTTCTGTGCAACATCAGTGCAGCACACATCACCTCTTGCGTCTCCCACAGCCTGCTGGATTGAGGGCTGCAGCCCTCCCCAGACTGAGATGCAAGGCACTGGGCTGAGGGCCCTGGCCTTTCTCATCCTCTTCACAAGAAGAAACAGAACAGGCAACATCAGGCTTCTGCCAGCATGTCTTACTCTCTACCATCCAGATCCATACTGTCTCCCAGTTAAAAGGGGATTCGGTGTCTGTGGTCACTGAACATCTCCAGGGCAGGACCAGGCAGCCCCAATCCCACAGCTTTTTGTGCTATTTGAAACTGGGACCAGGGTTTCCCTGTTTGCTGTAACTGACCAGCGCTACTGAGGTGGATGCAGGCGTGGCCCACATCCCCTTTTCTGAACTCATGGCGCTGGAGTCAGCTTGCTAGTGGAGAAGGGCTCCACAGCCTTTCTTTTACTGCTAGAAACCAGCAGCCAGCCCATCCCTGCCTGGCTCCACTCCCTAATACATGGCCAGAGCACAGCTGGGGCTCTAGCAGCAGCAAGCCTCATTTCTCCCTGCTCTCCAGCTTAGGTCCTGCTCTGTGGACAGAGAGGAGCATTGAGGATGTTGCATGACACAGGCAGCGCACAGTCTCGGGCAGTAGGCTCTAGTTTCCTCCCACGCCAGATAACAGCATGGGCCTTGACTCCCTGATTGTGAGGCTGGCTGGGCCAGGGCTGTACCTGAGTTGGCGAGGGCCAGAGCTTTGAGCGTGACAAACTCCTCCTTTTCGACCTTGAGCTTCTTGTAGCGGCGCACCAGTTGTAGGATGGCCAGGTAGAGCTCCAGCAGCCCCGTCAGACGAGAGTGCTCTTCATCCATGATGTAGTCCTCAGCATAGACAAGCTTGTCCTCATATGGCAGGGAGCGGTACACAATGCCCAGGATGAGGATTTCCATCCAGGCGCTCTGCAGGAGGCTCATCTGGTCCCCAAGGGAGAGGTTGGAGAACCCTGGCAGGGCAAAAGACAAGCAGGGTCAAATGGGTGTGCAGCAAAGCCTCTAGGAGTCTGGGGTCCTTAAGTTTCCCTGGGATTCACCGCAAGCACTCTCCCCCATTGGCCTGCTGCTTTCAAAAAAAACCCCAAAGCTTACTAAAGTGACCCTGTCTCTGTGGCAATCAGCACACATGGACCTTACCCTTCTCTTTGCTCCCATGCCCACCCACAGCCTCAAACAGGACTCCTGATGCTCTGACTGCATTTATGGCAACCCAAGGTTAATAATAACCTCTTTTCAATGATCACTGCTTCTTCTATAGCAGCAACTGTTTTGTACCACATCGTCCTGCTCATTGTTCCTCTGTAGTTTTGTAGTGCAGCCTATTTCGTCTGCCCCAGCTGACCAAAGAGCTCCAGATGGCAGAAAAGAGGGTTTCTGATGGGATAGGAGGGAATGACACAGGCCTGAATTACAAGCATACCACAGTCTCTCATTTTGGCCAACATGAGAAAAGGTCCTGCCACAACAGAGCACTGAAATGTATTTAAAAGCTGAATACATTTGTGAACAGAATCCGCTTCTATTCCTCATCACTCCCTGAGCTCCACACCATCAGCTTCCTGCACCTCACAGCCAACAACCCTACCCAGTGTCAAAAACATCTTTACAGTGCCATACAAGTACCTAAATCACAGCCAAACCAATGGAACCAGCACCCAGCAGTGAACCAAGTCATTCTCCTCAAATACAGAAAGAGCAATCACCATCTGGAGATAGACACCCCCCAACAGCCCCAGAGCCCACTTGAGAAAGTGGAGAGGCCAAAACACAGAGGCACTGTCTGTCCTGAAGGGGGAAAAAAAGTGCATGGAAGGAAAGCTGTGTCTGTTATGCCCTTTGTACCAGGTACCCTTGAAGACCAGACCATGAAAGATCCTGGGAGATGGGCACTGTGCAACAGGGATGCCAAGCACAGTGTGTTGGTCCCATCTAGGCAGTTCCTGCCCACCACTGACAGGCAGGGACTGTGCTTTTTGGCAGCTCATGTCTAAAGGTTCCCTGAGCTGTGAACGAATGGGACACCCAGGCACCCCTCAAGCTGGGAGGGCAATGCTCCACCAGCCTCCCCTGCCAGTTTTCTCCCCAGATGCTTATTAAGCCTCGGGGCTCACCAAGAAGCCTGTGAGCTCGTTAGCCTCTGTCCAGGAGCTTCCCAGTCCCGCTGGATGTGTGCTAGGCTCAGCAGAACTCCTTTATCCCACAGCCCTCCCTGCTCACAGTTCTTGGCCCTGTATAGGGACCTAGGTAGCCAGCCACCATGATGATCATTTGATTTCTCTTGTTATCAAGTTGGCAATTAACAAAAGAGCTGATGATTGCTATATTGACTGACTGTGGGTTCTCTTTTTCTATCTGCACTATCTCAGCTGGGGAAGGGAAGGCAGAAGGGTGGGTTAGTGGTATTTATTTATCACTACGCCATGTTTTGTGTTTGTGTTGCCAGGGGATGCAAAGGGTGATAATGGCCTGGCAGCCCTTGGACATCCAATTTCCCTTATCAGGCCACTGAATAGAAAAGAGGCCCCAGGCCACATTAATTAACAGATACCAATCAGCTGTCACGTGTTGTGTGTGCAAGGTCTGAGGGGAGCAGTGGGTGGGAGGGAAGAATCAATAAACCATTGGGGAGGAGTGCCAGAGGGAACAGCTAAAGAGGAGTCCAGGCTACTGGGGAGAAGAGCTGCAAATCCAGCTCCATGACTGTGAGATTGATTCCTGTACAGCACAGCCTATGCTCCATGTAGCCGGGCACCTGGTGAATCCCACCCCTTGCTCAGGCTGTGAGTACTTCAGGGGTGCCTCATCCTTTGCCTCACCCTTCTGCCCCTTACCTCCTGCAGTCAGTACTGTGCTGCTCCTGAATGCAGCCCTCCTGACTGAGTCCAAGCGCAGGCTGATGCAGCTCGAAGGCTTGGGATCCTGTCTCCCCAGGTCTCCTGCTTGCTGCACAGGGAACTGATGAGATTAGCCCTGAGACAGGGGTAATGGTGCTGTGCACAGCCACTGTCACAGTCTCTAGCACCTGGAATCTCTCCTTTTGTCACCCCTCTCCTAGCTCTGACCATGAAGAACAGCCCAGCATTTAGGCTGCTGCCTTAAGTCCAGTTTCTGGGTCAGTCGCGTGGCCTTTTTGCATCTTCATTCCATCTGGATTACAAAAGGCGTTATGCCATCGCCTCACTGCAGTCTGCCAACGAAATTTGTTAAAGATTGAGAAACAGTCATGTAGTAGAGTGAGAGGATTCAGGACAGACATGGCTCACGCTTTTCTGCTAGAGAATAAAGTAGAAAAATTGACTTAACCCTAGCAGTAGCCTGTACATCCAGCATTTCTGTTAATCACTCTTTCCAGAGGCAGTTATGGCAGGTGGGAATTGCACAGGGGAGACCATGCTTTACCCTGTGCCAAGGAGAACAGAAGAGCCAGCTGCAATTATCCTACCCACCTGGGAAAGCCCCCTGCCAGAAGCACTCCAAGGTAGCCAAAAACTCCAGTTCCGGCAGGCAGGCATGAGGGAGGGAGTGCTGTGGTGCCAAGCCTGGACTTGAAATGTCTGACAGAATTGGGACCCTTTTCCTCCAGTGTTTACACATGTAGAATGCAACGGTTGGAGGACTGTACCTGTATCATTGCAGTCTGCATAGACAAGGGAAGATCATATAACCTAGGGTCTCCTATGCTATAAAACTTGAGATCAGGAAAGGTAAATGCTAATTTCACCCGGCCAAAATCACAGGTTTGCTATTATAGGTTTGTAACACTGTTTGTAACAGTGTTTGTAACACTGGTGAGTTGTGAAATTCAACTGCCTTGCCATCTTACAGCTCCCAGGAATTCCTAGAATCCAGCCCTTTTGCATTCCTGAGCTGTTTGATGGCACAGCATCCAGAAAGTGCCCTTAGTGATCTGTTTCTTGCTGCTTTTCTCAGGTCTTATCCTGAAAGGTGCTGAATACTCCACTGCCATCCCTAGGCTCCCAAAAGAGGAGCCTCTGTCTGTAGCACAGAGCTGCATGCATGTTTCCCTCCTTCCCAGGTGGAGGTTGAGAAAAGCTGCTTTATTTGCAATAGCTGATGTGACGTTCGGGTTTTTTATTTTTTGTGAATTTTTTTTTATTTCAGTGGTTGGGCAGTGGGAGCTCCCAGAAAAAAAAAAAATGCCCTTAGTGATCTGTTTCTTGCTGCTTTTCTCAGGTCTTATCCTGAAAGGTGCTGAATACTCCACTGCCATCCCTAGGCTCCCAAAAGAGGAGCCTCTGTCTGTAGCACAGAGCTGCATGCATGTTTCCCTCCTTCCCAGGTGGAGGTTGAGAAAAGCTGCTTTATTTGCAATAGCTGATGTGACGTTCGGGTTTTTTATTTTTTGTGAATTTTTTTTTATTTCAGTGGTTGGGCAGTGGGAGCTCCCAGAATTAAAAAAAAAAAGTCACATAATTTGTGGCAAGTGGAGTTCATAATCTGTTAATTTATTATCATTTCTGTCATCCTGGAGGGCCATTAGCAGAGGTAATAAAGGGAGATGTAATTATAGGATCTGAGGCCACTCCAGACACAGCTGCTGTCACTCCACTTGCCATATTTCATTCTGTGCTAGTACTATCGTCTTCCTAGTGAGAACAGCACAACAGCTACCCTGGGAGAGTCTTCGTCATCACCCCTCGAGAGAAGTCTTGTCTCCCTGCACCAAGGCACACAGAAAAGGTAGATGTTGTTCAAAGACAATTAGCACAGGGGGGAGGATGAGTAGTGGCGAGAGGAGGCCTCATACAGAAGGGGACAACTCCACAATGGCTAAGTGTGGCTTTTGAGCTGATGCCTAATAAGGCTATTGAGCTAATAAAATTTGCTAAACACCATTAAATCATGCTTTCTTGTTATCATAGGAAAGTGTCTTTAAACTTAACTGATTTTATTTGCTAACACTGTGGGGTAAAAGTTTGTACTGACACCTGGGATCCTGAAGGGTTGGTATGACTTTAAGGTCACACTGTTCCTAACCAATTCCAGTGTGAACACAAGGCAGGAATATGTGACTTTTGTTCCTTTCTCCATTTCTCTTTGTCCAAGAGTTCATGCACACAGGAAGCAATGTCCTGTTTTGCTCAAAATCCTTGGAAGGCAGAAATACGGGGCATGGATAATCTAGACACCTGGCAGCCTCCTGGCCCTGCCCTGCTCTGCCCCCTTGCTGCCTAACTCAGTATGTTTCATGCTTGTTTCAGAACTATAGGATATTTTGTTCCATTTTTATGAACTGTCTTTTATTATGTTTGTTTCTTGGTACTGCTCCCTTGTGTAACAATCCCTGAGCTCTCTCCTGTACACACAGTGCTGTTATAATACTGCTGCTGGTCTGAACTGTGCCAGGCTGATGGCTGTTACCACGTTGCAGGGCCTTTGATAGGAAAGGAAAATACACAGAGAAAATTGAGATGATGGCAGGTATGTCCTGCTTCCTCAGAAAGGAGAGGAAGAGCCCCTTTCACAGTGCAGGAGTATCTCTACTATATTCCTGTTCTGAGATAATATCACCATGGCAGGCTGGAAAACTCTGTAGGAACTCAGAGCTGAGCATCCAACGCTCATCCCACAGCTGCAAGCTAGGGAACTACAGCAGGGCACCCTGCGCGAACAGAAATAGCCAAGGTTAGAAGAACATACAACAGCACCTCACTGGGCAGCTGTAGCAGTTAATTGCATTGCATTAAAACCATTCCTGTTAACACCCCAAGTACTGGGTTAATAGAGCAATCCAGGCTGAGTTCCCTAATCGCCACTGTAACCCCACTTGTGATGAATCAGCCCCAGATGGATTCCAGCACTAGTGACGGGTGTAATCCCTGCAGATCTCATGTAAGAAGGGCACCACTGAGATTAACCTCTACTCAGAAACACTGTCCCGAAAAAGTTTCTCCAGGCTTTATAGTCCTACCACATAACACTCCATACTACATATAGCCCAGGAAACCACTAACTCTTGAGTCACAGAAGAAATACTCCCTCTGAAAAAAGAGAAGCAGCCACCAAAAAGCCAAAAGAGGAGCTACAAAGAGAAGCAAAATACATGGGAGAACTAAACTGTCTGATCACTCATGCTAAGATGCCTCACCAAGCAAGGAAGAACTTAAAGCCAAGAAGCAAAGCAAGAGAACACAGACCCATGCAGTAGAAGACACAGACAACGTGCAATATGGGTTAAATCCTGTGATCCTGTGGCTGAGCCTCAGATATTCTCCTGACACAAGGAACGGGGACAGAAGGCAGGAGATAGCTGTAGTGAGCTCTTCATAGTGAGCGTCTGAAGCAGTCTTTGGAAAGCAGCCACATAAACCCCAAGGACATCCCCTAAGTTCCCTGGCCAACCTTCTCCACACCCAAATCCAACCAATCTTTTTTGGGGGTGTGCAGGGAACTAGAGAGAGGGGGCATTTTCCCTTCCCAGTCCAAATCTTTGTCCCCAGAACCCCCTTGAGGGCCATGTCTGCTCCTTCAGCCTGGGTCCATCCTGCCTGCAGGTGTGAGACACTTGCTATGTCACTCAATCGCACAGGCACCCTAATTGGTTATAGTCAGTGAGCCTTCAGAGACTAGTCACATTGCCAATAAGGTGTCCTCATTATTTGTCAGCATAGAAGCCTGGAGATTCACTGACAATAGTGAGTATGTCCTCCATCTTTTTTGGGGGTGTGCAGGGAACTAGAGAGAGGGGGCATTTTCCCTTCCCAGTCCAAATCTTTGTCCCCAGAACCCCCTTGAGGGCCATGTCTGCTCCTTCAGCCTGGGTCCATCCTGCCTGCAGGTGTGAGACACTTGCTATGTCACTCAATCGCACAGGCACCCTAATTGGTTATAGTCAGTGAGCCTTCAGAGACTAGTCACATTGCCAATAAGGTGTCCTCATTATTTGTCAGCATAGAAGCCTGGAGATTCACTGACAATAGTGAGTATGTCCTCCTCCATCCCAATGGGACTTCTGTGATGAATCCAGTATGACAAAAGCTTTCCTGAGTCTGGGCAAGAATGCCCACTACAGACAGGGTGGGTAACTGGCATGTCATTAGCAGTAAAGTCCAGTCACTGCCGTAACATTTATTCATCTATACACACAACAGACCTAGGTCATGTTGATGCAGTGCAAAATCACTAAAGTCCACCATACCATCCCAAGGCCTGTTTCCCAAGCACTTTCGCTGTGCCACTGAATGCCAGGTACAACTGAGAACTTATATCATCTCGAAGCCTTCTGCATAATCCCAGGGCACACACACATACAGTCATCAATTTATGCACCTACGCCATAGGCTATATTGGAGTTTGTTACCATCGAGGACCCACCACAAGCAGTGTTCTGTGACAGCGATTTCCACCCATCACTATATGTAAAAATCCTGGTTGAAGACAAAACTGGTAAGCACAGTGATAAATAATAGTTCCCTTCGCTGTTCATGCTTACATCCTTGAAATTCCTCCTGTTTACCTGGGATGTGCTTTGCCCAGCCAATGATCACCACCAGTTCCCTGTCTGCCAGGTCACAGAGGGTTGTCAGGGCTTTGATGTCACTCTCTGGCATGGTTGGATCAGGCATGGCATAAATCTTCTCTGGCTCAGCCACCAGCAAGTGGGAGACGATCTTAGTCACTGCACATTTCAAAGGAGAAGTTGTTGTTGTATCTCTCATGACATATAACAGTAAAGAGTCGTAACAGCCCTTTCTAGAAGGACCTTCCTGGGATAAGACATGACTATAGTCGCCATAGGACCTCAGAAATGGTTTTGGTCACAACAGGAGAAGACGATACTGCAGCTACACAAGCTGTAGTGATCTGCCTATGCCAAACCAGCTCTGTACAGGGATGATAAAAGCAGGAAGCTACTGTAAGGTTGTCAGCCATTGTCTCAGGTAGGTCCAACAAGGGGAGGAGGAGGCATGAATAATCATTTGGTGGGATGTGGAAAAGTTTAGAGAACTACGGGTAGTATGGAAGAGAAATCAGCATGGGACCGGTTTTGTTAACATAGCTTGGATACAGGAAAAGATCAGAGTATCACTAAATTGATTGACATAATCTCCTAGGAAAGGTCTGGTCTTTAACCCTAGGTACAATGAATACAGCACCTGAGCTGTACCTAATATACCTCTGCACTATGATCATAAGAAAAAAATCCTAGTGCTGGTGACTGATAGGGGAATCAGAAGTGACAACTGCTCCATTGTACATTTTGGGAGACCAATAAAAAGAAACACAGTGGTTGCTCAGAGGACCACAATTCAAGACCAATACGTACGTGGCTTTTTAGCTGGGGGAGGGATCTGTAGGCTCAGGTAAGTGCTACTCTCAGAATCCAGTCTCCTTTTGTATTTCTGGCGGCCTCCACGGACTCGATCCAGACGAACACCTGCAGGTAAAACAAGATAAATCCTCATGATTCCTTAGTGCCACAGGGAACCTTGACATGCAGATGCTAAAATTTGCTAAGTGAGACGTTCCTCACACTCCAGGGAGTTTCCCTCTCCCAAACACTTGAGATCTCAGCTGAACCCAGCAATCCCAATAATACCAGCTAGACTGCCTCCAGCTCTAACCGTGCTGCTGTGAGCTTTACTTTTATTCAAAACATTAATGAAGACAGAAATTAACCCATTCAAACTCTTGAATCACCATCAATCTGATGGGCAAATGAAAAGCTTCAGACCTCAATGCCCTCTAGATGATCTTGCTTTTAAAAAGGAAGACTTTAAATGTCAATCAAACCTGCAGTTATAAAAATAAGCTTTTAGATTGTTCTTAAAAATGAGAAGTTAAATGTTCTGTGACCTCTCACTGTTTATATTTGAAAAAAGTGACCTATAGCAAATAGATTATGGACTATGAATTCAACAAAGATGTTTCAGCCTTGATCAAGTAAGGCAACTGTAATAAAAGTAGAACCCAAATAAATAGAAACAACCTCTACTACAATAAAGCAATGATAAAGCTGAAGTAGGGAGACACTGAAGAATTTGTTGCAGCTCTTTCAAAATACAGTGACTCAAACTGCAAATAGCACATTGAAAACAGTTCCCAGTGACTGGGAAACACCAATGACTGTCACCATGCAAAAAACCATAGCAGCATCAATACACCAGGAACAGCAGCTGAACTGCTGTGTCACTACAAAATACAATGTTAAAAACAAATCGTGAAAAAAGCCATAGATATTTGTCCAATTGTCAGTTATTTCTGGCCAGCCATATCATCTCTGGTAAGCAGTTCTTGTGAAATTGGAGTAATTCAGTCTTGCTGGGAGAAACAGCTATTGCCAAAAAAAAATCTTTCAAGGTAAATGTAGGAGCATTCAAATAGAATAAAAATTTGAATTTACACTATACAAGTACTTCCTTAGAAACACACAGGAGTTTATCTAGTCTGATCACAGGAACCAATTATGCGATACACTTACTAATCACATCAAGCCATTAATATTTTGCAATCAATCCACTGCATAAACACAAACATCTAAAAGCAAACACTCCAAATCAGTTTTGAAGTGATGCTTTTTGAACAACTTGTACACCTGAAAAAACGTGCAGTCTGCTGACAAATATTCTACCCCAGAAAGAGGCACATGTCTGTCACTTACATTGTGCGTTTCAATGCCACATTTGCTTACTATGTCATGGAAAAGAGAAAGCTTTTACTGTAATGCTCACACCAGCCCCACTTGCACCACATGAAACCGTTAATTGCCACGACATCTTGGTCCTGATACTCTTCACAGCTGGAGCACCCAAACCAGCTTGACTGACAGACAGTACCAACAGCCCCGCAACAGCAAAGAATAACCAACACCAATCAGGCCAACAGCACTCAGTTATACAGTCTGACAGCAAGATCTCTCTGGCAGTAGCAACACCCACATGGAGGTCTAGGTGGCATTACCTGTGTGTGGGGACAGAGGCTCATAGGCATGATGTTATTAATGCTATATAGCTGCTTCCTTTTAAGAGTCCTGCTGCTCCCATTGAGCAGGAGAAGCAGGAATGAGCAGGCCTGGAGCTTTCCAGAGCAAAGGAACTGGTGCTGCAAGTGGCTGCTATGGGAGGATGGCAGATATTGGAAGATGGAGAGAAAGACATGAAGCCAAAGGTAAACTCAGATCAAACTGCATAGTTTCCTTCCCCTGCCCCATTTCCTATTTCTGACTCTGTGTGGAGAATTCACTGATATCCCTAAGCATTTCTCCTTTCTCCTCCATTACATGGTACTGTTTCTGAAAATGTTGCCCATCATTGCTTCTTTTACCTCCAGCAGCAGGTAGTCTGTGGGCAAGACTTCTTCCTGGGAGTCCCAACACATTCCAGACAGCGATTTCAGAAAGGGCAGCCAGGAAGTCCCAAACCTGAGATTATCTAGGGAGATCCCTGAGGAACAGCACTAATAAAGTTCTGGATGAAGCAGGAAACTTTCATTTCCATCCATGATTTCTTTCCCTCTATAAATGTGCCCTGGTTTCCTAAGAAAGAAGACCTCTATTCCATGCTCTGCTGAATGAATGACACCTACCTATAAGGCAGGAGAGGAGGGAGAGACACAAATTTCAGGAACTGCCAGTAAACCAAGTAACCAGGTGTGAAAACTGAAAGGGTCAGGAATACACTGTTCAAAGATTATGGAGGAATCCAGAACAGGCTGCAGGACTTCAGACCTGAATTACAGCTCCCCAGGACCCTCACAGAAAAAGGGTCACAGGGGGGTCCACTCCCTCACGCCAGTGGGCAGGGTATCACTGTTGCAGGGAGACACCATTCTTAGCCCAGGAGAAACCAACACACAGCCCTCCAGGATGCTTTCGCCGTGCAGTTTGATAAGCAGCAGGGAGGGGGGACTGGGGGAGTAGGGAGGAAATGAGGGAAGGAGCTCGTTTCCTTCTCCCAAGGAGAAGCATGCCATCCTCCAGTGCTTGGCAGAGGGATGGCTGCACAGGTTGCAGCAGTATTAGGGACCCTCAATCAGATTATAAGGACACAAAGGACTTAAGTGCATTAAAAAAAGATAAGAGAGACACAGAGAGATTTACCCTCCATCCCTCCTTCCCTCACTGAGCAGATAGAGGTCTGTTTGCCCAAGGACTTTGGCTTGTTAATTTTGAACAAGTGTTTGTCCTCCTCTTGTTCCCCATCCTGCGTGACACTCCTTGAGGCAAATGTTTTCAATCAGCATTTGCAGAGCCACTATTCTACTCTGTCGTCATCGCTCCAGCCGCAGAGCTGGTGAATAGGCTGACCCCTACGTAGCGCATCCCAGCGCCAGTTGCTGAGTGCAGTGACCTGCAGGTGCTACAGCAAACAAAAGCATTTCAACCCCTGAGTCCCTGACTGTGACACTCCAGACATAAGCATCATGGCAAAATCCCTTCCCCAAAGATCTGACAGCCTAAGGGGTCATAGCTAGATGGAAGGAAAGGGCATAGCCAAAAATCAGGACCTGGTACTAAGCTGTGGTATTCAGGTGGCCGTTCTACTTTGATTTCCTCGGTGGCTGATTTTAAGATAGGCAGGCTGGTTACAATGCAGCTCTGAGAGGGACACTAAAGGACATTAAAATGGAGTGGGGAAGTGCAGTGGGTGAGCTCAGAGAAGCAGCATGAAGGAAAGCACTGAGCAGAGAAGAAATGGAGGGGGATGTAAACTGAGATATGAATGGAAGTGAGAGAGTATGAGGAGAAGGGAGATGGCTGGAGCAAGGCTGAGCGGTACATACACTGTAACCCCAAGGGCAGATTTGACACCAAACATGCAGCCATCTGAGCTTTAACTGCAAGGTGCAGCAGCCACTTACGAGACACAGCTGGTCTGTACTGAAGACTCTTACATAGGATTTGGTGCCACAGCCTGACAACAAGACAGCAGCAAGAGAAAGTAGTTGCCTTCCAGCTCCTGCACAAACCCATTTCTCACATGGATCCCAACTGGCCAGTTCCCAGGAGAGAAGGTACTCATCCTGCAAAACTGTCACCACCATAGGCACTCCTGCATGCCCCTTCTTGGCAGTATCAGCAAGAAGGGGCTGCTAGAGCAACAAAGAAGGAAGGGCTCACATACACAATGTGAGATGCAATAGTACAGGGCAAAGTTTGGGAAGTACCACCCCTTGATAACCTACCTTTCTGGCAGCTGCTTCTTCACAAACGAAGGCTATCTGTGCTGGAAACATCCCCTCTCCTCCCACTCCCTTGTGTTGCAAGAAGTGCTGCTGTTCATTTAATCTTGTTACGTTTTGAGGGACCCTGCCTAAGAGTCCTGCCACCCCGTCTGACCTAGATGTGGAGCTGACCCCGGTGTCCACCACAGGGACTGAGTCCCAGCTCACCGGCAGCATGCTCTCAGCTCCCCAGCCTGCCTGAGCCCCCTCTGACCTTGCAGGGAGGAGGGCAAGGCCAGGACTTCTGCAGGACTTTTCGGCTCAGCATGCTGCCTGGGGTAGGGATGTCAGTTTTCTAAGTGTCCTGTGGGTGCCACTCGTGTTCCAAGTGCTCTTGCAGAGATGTCTGTGCCAGCACCAAGCTTCTGCAGTGGGAGAGCTGATCTGCTGATCTGTTCAAGCTCCCTGCATTTCTCTGACATGCCCCTTGGAGAGACGTCTGCCTGACAACTTTGGGATCAGATGTCCCCTTGCTGACTTGATAACATCAGGCTTTGGGGTTTTTTTCTTAATGGAAGTAAAATAATTCCAGCTTTTTTTAAAAGCTGGACCCAGGCCGAGTCTGTCGGAAGTAAAAATAGCCGAGTATGCAGAGGCGACAGCACACAGAGTCAGGTTTAGTTTCTCTTTTATTTTCTGGGGACTAAAAATACTCTTAAAAGCTCTGTGAAGCTAAGCTCTGGCCAGTGGAAAATGCAGTCTAGGCCCAATATCAGCTGTCGCGTCAAATTACTAGCCTCACCTCACTTTCCATCGAGTCCTATCACATGCCTATGAATTGATAGGAACAGAAAGATCTATCTTGCCAAAAGAGCCAATGGAGGAGCCAAGCTACAGGGTTTGCACGGTACAATATGTGTCTAAACCAAGAAGGACACAACCAAAGGGAACACAGGGCAAGTGCTGGCCAGGGAGCAATGCCCACGGGGCTGCTTTTGCTGAGCTTCCCCGATACACCGGCCAGGTCCTGTGCCTGGTGCCCACCTAATCCTTGAGCTGCAGTTTCTGCATCAATGCAGCCTGCTTGTTCTCCCAGGGTCTGAGCTGGGGTTGTGCTCTGCAGCTAACAGAGACGCCCCTGTCCCCAGGAGCTGCAGTCCAAAGTACATGGATTGGCACTGCCCAAGGAAGCTGGAAGGCGTAGGCTAAGAGCAGAGAAGAAAGAAAGGGGAGAAGGACTGTGCCCAAGGTGTCTACTACAGAATTTCCCTCCCTCTTTTTGCTCTGAACTTCAAGAGAGACAACAGGATGTGCTGACGGGATGAGTGAGCCAGGAGGAGGCCTATCAAGGAAACAGAGAGCAGCAATGACCATAAAATTTAGGCTTGCCAAGATGGGGAAAGAAATAGACTACAGGGAAAGGCATCTCTGTCCAATGAGAGTGGAGAGGCTGCAACCTGACTAGGCTCTCCTTTGTTACTCTGAGATTCCAGCATGGGAAGGGGAAAACACCCCTTTATACCATTAAGCTGTTCTACTGCTGCAAAAAGAGGCCAGCCCCTGGAAAATCTCCTGGTAGATGGCTGGTGCAATTACCCACCTCATTTGAAACATAGGGAAGTGACTTGAGGGTGGCAGGTCAGCATGGCCAGAAAAACCCATCGATTAGCACGGTGCAGGTCAGCAAGCCTAAGAGTGACACTTGCAATGGGAGGGTGGGGAACTAGCCTGGGGAGGGAGGCAGTGGAGTTGAAAAATCCATCTCCTGTGTTACAAGGGCCTACAGAGAGATTAGATCAGTTCAAGCAGGATGTTGCAGCCTGCTCCACCTTTGATGTTTTCAGGGATATGTTAGTCGGGTAGGAAAGCTCCTTTGCTGTCTGTCTGGCTAAAGAGTCCCTGTACTCAGAGAGACAGGTTAGTTCTGTGATGCCTGATGATACCTGGTACCAGAGGCTGTCACATGCCTTGGAGCAGTGACACAAGGCGTCCTTGCTCCTGACACACAGAAACACAAGCAGCATGTCCCAGGTGGTTGGTTCAAAGCATACAGGATCTGGCGTAACTCACACAGCTTGTAAACCAACCCTTCTCCTCCACCAATGCCAGCTGCATGGCTGCCAGCTCTGCAGAGGTGTCTCTGCAGCACTAGCCATTGTTGTCTCTCAAATGTACAGCTTCATTCCCGTGCTAAGCCCCTCTCACCTCGCCCCCCAATCATCCTGGAAAGTCAGGAGTTAACAAGGGCTTCAAGGGCAGATAGGAATAAAGAATACCTTGTTCAGCTCTCTGTAATAACCCCCACACCCACACACTCACCCTGTGTTCGTGGTCCATGCAAATTTTCTCCTTTGATTGCTTCCCTTCCCAACCCTCTAAACAGTCTGAAGCAGGACAGCAGGTCTATTGGCCATGTCACCCATGGCAGCAATGCCTGCATAGCAGCAGGCTGAAGGGCACTGTGTGAAAGGAACAGATTCAGGCATGTGCCTGCCAGGAAAAGACCAAGGATGCCTTTCACAAGAGGATCTAAAAGATGACAAAGCCCCAGCCCCACTGACTTTCCAAGAGGTAGTGCTCAGAGCTAAATCCCCAAAGGGGTGTTTGCTGCCTAGAGGAACCTGCAGCCCTGGGTGTGATTTAACTCACCTTATTTTAGACTTTGATAGCTCCCTTTGATAGGCACCTCCACATTCATCTCACCAGCCAGACACTTACCTGAGGAGGAGTGATGACAGATACTTCTCTCCATTGACTACCAAGGGAACCCCTGCAGGTCAAACCAATGCTTTCTCTAGCCCAGTTTTCTGCCTCAGTCTATTTAGGTAGAGCTTATGAGCCTTTTGGAACAGGTAGAGGAGCATAAGCATGGAGCAAGAACCAAATTTTTAGAAACGTGACACAATAGAGAGGCCCCCACCACTGCAGGGAGAGAGGCCTGCTTGTGACTGAGATCCACAGAGGTGACGGAGTTAGACCCACCAACACAGCATGCTGCTGCTTTGGCCAACCTCTCAGAGCAACTCTGCTTGGGCCTTGCAGCCTTGAAGTCTCTCCTGAAGTCCTCACCTCAGCAGTGGCTTTTCCAACACTAAGAACTAGTGTACACTTATAATTTAATTCTTAAATTAGAACAGCTGTGCCAGGCCATTCTGAGTAAAGACCCTCTCAGGATACCCTGCAGCCCAAGGGCTGGCACAGTCTTTGAAGGTGGGTCAGGGAAGGGATTGAGAATCTTGGCAGAGCTGAGTCACTGGTGAACGTAGGTCACCAGAGGCTGTGAAAATGTCGATGCACAGGCCTTAAATTACCGTAGAGCAGTGGGACATAGATTCAGTCCCACCCCACTCTTGCTCACGTCAGAGGATCTTACCTACTGTGTTGTCAGAACTGCCTAAAAGCTTGTAGCACAATGGTTGGGGTCTAAACATCCCTGGGTGGTTGCAGCTTTTATCAGCTTCCTCTTCTCTGTATGTGTTATAAGAACACTAAGCACAATTTCTGGTGACAGAATGCACAAAGTGTTTATCATAAACCTGTGTAGAGGTGATGCCTCTCTGAATCCATACAGATGTACATCAATGGAGCCTGGACTTCATGTTTGATAGAATGGAGATTTAGTTAGGTATGGCAAGAACCTAGGCAGATTAATAATTCAAAATAAATGGGAGGAACCAAACTAAGCAGATTCATAATCCATTGGATATGGCAGAAGGTGTGTGTGGGGGTCCTGGATGCACCACTCTTACGGCCAGAAAACAGATACCAAGTGCCATCAGCCCAATGTGCAATTTGCAGACAGCCTATCCACTGGAAGCCTCCTCTTAGGAGAATTACCATCGCCCTGCCAAAGGCAGCACATGCATTGTGTCACGCCATCACCCAGCCCAGCTCCAGCCGCATCGCAAATGCTCAATTCATGCCTTGGAAAATAGTTGGGTGTGGATGATATAGACATCAAGATGCCACGTACTGCACCTGGAGATCCTGTTTCAAAGGACAGGGGGTTGCCTGTCTGTTTTTAAACACAGGGGTATTTTAGAGAAAGAAAAATCATTTTTCATTCTCTTTTTTCATTTGGGTGCCTCCACTAGTGATATTTCTGGCACCGGCTGGAGGCAGAATACTCTATAAATACAAAGCCATTAAATCGCATGCAGCAGCAACCTGATCGGGGCTGCCTTTTAATTTCCTGACATGAGCTGGCCACTAACCCAATTACCCAGAATCCCCGGAGGAGCCCTCATCCTTCCCAGGAAGCACAAAGCAAGAACCCGAGCATATTGCAGGGATGTCAGCTGAGCTTTCACTGAAATCAAATATCTTTTTGAGAACACATGGTCTGGAAGCAGGGATGGGGGCAGGAGGGAGAGGGGAGAGGTTGCTGGAAACACTGTTCCATTGAGAGATTCTTTCACTTGAAAACAGAAATGAAACACCCTCTATTTGGTTATGTTGCTGAAAAGGAGCTCTGCTGTTGATTCAGTTATCTGGATTTTAGTGAAGGATGAAGGCAAAGTTACTAAGTGGAAGTGGTTTGAGATTGCCAGTGCTTGGAATCCCTTGTTTAGATACATGACTGCACCCAATTTATAACATCACAGAGCCAGGCCTGCCCAGGGTGACACATTTGTTTCCTTGGGAAACATTTAGGACACCAGCCACTGGCTGCAGCTGGTAAGGGAAACAGCAGAGTTAGGAGTAAACACTAGGAAAATTCCACTGGCTACAGGGTTTCCTAATCAGCCAGGGTCTTGAACAGGAGGAGCATGGATTTAAGAGACAGCCACTTCTGAAATCTGGAGATTACAGACTCACCATCTCTGAGGTGGGGACCACCTCCAACATTCACAGAGATGCAGGCGCTTAGGCAGCACAAGGGTTATCAGGTTGTTGCAAGTTCCTGGGAGGCAGGGTATTCCCAAAGACACTGGGGACAGGAGGGAAAGGGGAACAATTAAGAGGAAGATGAGATGAATGAACTTTGTGGCTCTCCTCTGTTCACTTCTCATTCATATTTCACTACCTGGCCCTGTGGTGTCAGTATCCGCACATTCCAGCAATTACTGCATCAGAAATCAGATTAGACAGATAGGAGTCCAAGAGCTTGGGGGATTTGTAACAAAGAATTTGGGTGCCCTATTGTATTTTAACATGTTCTCTAGCATTTCTTATGGAAATGCATTAGGAGCAAAGGAGCAAAGCCTGGGAAAGGAATGGTTGTACCTGGGATTACTGCACCACAGCAGAAACAGAGTCACGTAGATAAAATAAATCATATGCCTTTCCTGGATAATTGCCTAACCTCTCTCTTGCTGTTAAAGAGCCTCCCTTTTCTGCATCCACATCAAGACTATCTTCCTCTGCCTTTCTTCGTTGCATTTGTAGACTTCACCCTCACCACATGAGAAATAGCTGCTGGGTGACTCCTCAGAGCCAGGAGGCTAGGCCAGAGGACAACTTGCCTTCAAAGACATTCAGAGTGGGGCAAAGCACCTCATATGGGGCAGGTTTCCTATCCTGGAAATTCCCACTCCTGCTTTTATCACAAGAAACACATGTAGATCTGGGGGACTCCAGAAATATCCTCTACTTTCTGAAATAAGGTATACCTGGTCTACCACAGGACACATCCCCAGTGCCCTTTCAGTCTTTGCCCTCTTTCTTGGAAGCCAAGCAGTGATGTCTGCAAGAAACTGGACAGAAGCCACTCACACATCTCAGAAAGTTACTCTTAGGCCTCAGTCATGAGCAGGATGCTGAGGAGACAAGTCTCAGCACTGGCAGGGAGCAGAAGACAACCAATCTTCAGCAACATAATACATATTATGCCTATTAAGAAGGAAAACAAGACTCAACAGCTGGTGGAATAATGGATGACATCTCAATGCCTGGACGATATTTTTTAGGCAGTTCTTTTCTTAGCTGTTTGGTTTGTCACTGTCTGATGTGACACATGATTGCACACGCATGCACTTCATGAAGGCATTAGTGACCCAGCTTTGCTTCCTTTTCAGAACTGTTTAGGCTCCATCTGGGTCTCTGCAGATGTGCCAGCACAGAACAGGGAACAGAACAGGGAACAGAACAGGGAACAGAACAGGGAACAACACAGCTTTAGAAACAATACAAGTGGGAATCCATTGAAGAAAAAATTCTGCAGAGCTTCCACAACAGTAAAGGACCAAATGCCCAGACAACAGCCAGTCTGCTCCATTTGGTATGGTATGGTTTGGTATGTCCAGTAGTGCCTCTTCTCCGCTTGCCTGTCTGTCATTTCCACCCAAAGACGAGTTCTGTAATGAGAGGCCTTGATGCCCCATCGCACCTCACCTGTTATCCCCATCCCTCTTCCCACAATCTCAGAATATTTCCCTTTCATGAACTGACTGTACTGGGTTTACACATGGCAAGGTTTTGGTAGCGGGAGGCTGCAGGGGTGGCTTCTGTGAGAAGACACCAGAAGCTGCCCCCATGTCAGACAGAGCCAGCTCCAGACAGCTCCAAAACAGACCCACCGCTGGCCAAAGCTGTGCCCATCAGCGATGCTGGTGGTGCCTCTGTGATAACATATTCAATAAAGGGTAAAAAATGCTGTGCAGCAGCTGTGAGAGAGGAGTGAGAAAATGAGAGAGAAACAGCCCTGCAGATACCAAGGTCAGAGAAGAAGGAGGGGAGGAGGTGCTCCAGGTGCACCCAAGCAGAGATTCCCCTGAAGCCTGTGGAGAAGACCATGGTGAAGCAAATTGTCCCCCAGCAGCCCATGGAGGACCACAGCAGTGCACATAGCCACCCTACAGCCCGTGAAGGACCCCACACTGGAGCAGGTGAACATGCCCTGAAGGAAGCTGCAGCCTATGGAAAGCCCATGCTGGAGCAGGCTCTTGGTAGGAGCTGCAGCCTGTGGAGAGGAGCCCATGTGGGAGCAGGTTTTCTGTCAGGAACTGTGACCTGTGGGGGACCCACACTGGAGCAGTCTGTTACTGAAGGACTATACCCTGTGGAAAGGACCCATGCTGGAGCAGTTCTTGAAGAACTGCAGTCTATGGGAAGGACTCACGTTGGAGAAGTTCATGAAGGACTGTATCCCATGGGAGGGACCCCATGCTGGAGCAGGGGAACAGCGTGAGGATGAAAGAGCAGCAGAGACAGTGTTATGAACTGACCACAAACCCCCAGTCCCTATCCACCTGTGCTGCTCAGGGGGGGAGGAGGTAGATGTCATGAGTGAGTTGAGCCTGGGAAGAAGCAGAAGTGGGAGAAAAGTGGGTTTAGTTTTGGTTTTATTTCTCAATATCCTACTCTCTTATTAACTGGCAAGAAATTGAATTAATTTTCCCCAAGTCAAGTTTTGCCCGTGACAGTAATTGCTGAGCGATCTCCCTGTTTTTATCTTGACCCACGAGCTTTTTCATCATATTTTCTCCCCCTGTTCTGCTGAGGAAGGGGAGTGAGAGAGCAACTTAGTGGGCACCTGGTGGCCAGCCAAGGTCAACTCACCACACTGACACACAGAGAAGGACTGACATCACTGTCCTCATCACGGTGCTGTTCTGCAAGGTGACACACAGGACTGTGACTTCAGAGAGACAGCAGAGGTGTGGAGGGCAAGGCTGTGAGGTCATGTTTAACCAGCCAATGTCCAAAATCAAACCTCTGAGCCCACTTACACAAGCCATGTGTCATCTGAAATTACATCTACCTCTTGAAGACAAACAAATTGCTGTAGAACAGAAAGGCTATGGGTGGCTAGAGCGTGAATGGCAAGGGTATATTCTCCCCAAAAGTGACAAGGTATATTGAGGTTTTAAAAGAGACCTGCCAAACCACTGAACTTTCTCTATCCATCATTCTAGAGAGCCAGAGAAATCTAGATCTACTTTGCAGAGCCCAGAGCTAAAGAGCTACACTTTGGTCATTGTGAGCACAAACCACATCGTGCTGGGAGCAAAGAGAGGCAATGGGGTGGCCAAAGACAGGGATGCCCAGCTCTGAACAATGCCTCTCCTCTGCAAGTTGCAGGGCATGCTTTCCTTCACTGGCCATCCCCACTGGCCAGGCATATATGTAGATATCATCTTCTCCATTTGGGGACAGCAGTATCCCAGGTTGCTCAGGTTTCCCTGATTTTTGCAGAGCAGGGGGGCATGCACTTCTGCTGGATGAAGCTGTGAAGATGCCCCATCCCCCGCTGCCTGCAGGCTGGTGCTTCAGCAAGGCCAAGAGCAGCAGAGCACAAGTTTTCTGGGGACGGTGCCTCTCCACAGGGGCACTGGGACTGGAGTCCGCTGGAATCCTGGACTCCAGATTCAGCAGCTTCCTATCTGAGCCTGCTAGTGAGGGGCTAATTAATGCTCTCTGGGGGCGCACTGCAGATGGAAGGGGAAAGTGAGAGACAGGCAGCCAGACAGGCCAACACTTCAGACATCTGAGCCAGTTGGGCTCCGTGGGCAGAGCTTTCTGCCTGCCGCTTTCCCCAGCAAGTCTCGCCTGCTCTGCAGCGTCACGCCAGGAGAACCTGAGACAGCAAAGCTCTGGTGTCCGTGCAGTTCCCTCGCTGCAATGCATTGATCGGAGCTCTCTTAAAGAAAGTGGCCTGGATATCTGAGACACCTATTGATTGCTCCATCGGCTCTCTTCCTGCCCTGATCCTCATTCACTCGGCACTGCCTGAATAACCTGCACTTCTATGTTAGGGGCAGTCTCCCCAGATCTTAAAGGGCTACATTCACAGCTGTTTGCCTCGCTGCAGCCCATGTAGGGAGGAGAGAAGGTGTCTGGTGACCCTCATAGGCACTCCACAAAGCGAGGGCCTAAGTCTCTCCTGCAGCATCAAGCTGAGCATTTCAAGCATAAGGCAGAAGCTTGAAGTCATGCTTACCTGTTTTTGCCAGCTTTGAATACTGGTGCCTTCTGCCCGAAGAACAGGCTCACACCACACGCCCAGTGGGCAGGAGGTGGTATATACATCATGTATGACAACAAGAACCAGGAAAATCTTTCCTCCCTTAATAAGAAGAAATCATGAAGCCCTTAATTAGGTACTAATGGAATATCATACTCTTCTTCAGAGGAAGGACAGTTTCTTTACCCAGAAATGTCCCCACTAAGTTACCAGCCCAGTGCCACGGACATCAAGGATAAGCCTGTCAAGAGAAGAACTGGTTTCTAGATCTCGCCTTTAACCACAAGACTGTTTTTCCCCAAACTCCTGGTAATCAAGCAGGAGAATGAACCTGGCTTAACAACCTTCTGCCATGGATGAACCCAAGGAAGAAGAGAGAGGTACACCAAGGCAAAGTAGGAAGGGGAACTGTTGAAAGGAAAAAAATCATAGCTCAAGTATCAAGACACATCTTGTCCTAATGAGTGCTTGGAGACTGCAGAATAGGCTCTCTGGGGAAACCAAGACATCAGGGATTTTTAAAAACAGTTAAACTACTAGAAATGTACAGCTGGGAACACTCCTGCCCTGGCAGAGAAAAGGGATGGATGAGCTAATAGGATGACAGATCAGAGATGGAAAAGACCAATGGACCTTTTCTAATCCAAAATCCCTTGTCAATTCTGTGTTTTTGAGCAAGTCAAACAATTATGGATTTGTTCTTTCCAGAAACTCCTGGCTCTGTGGAGACCAAAGACTGTAAAACCATTTTTCTCCCTTTTTGGATTTTTGCTTTTAAAGATGCGTATTGATTGAATTCTGTATACTAATACTTTGTGCTTCCACCAGGCTTCACATAAAGTTAACTAATTGGTCCTCACAATCCTTTTGCAAAGCAAAGCAGTATGACCCTTATTTCTCAGCTCGGGAAACTGAGCAAAAGAAAGAGAAAAAAAGATGGCTGCCCAACATCACTTGACCACCCTGTGTTAGGACACAGGAGTCCTATTTGCAGATTGCTAGTGTAGTCTCCTCCGCTCCTCTTGATATTGTCATGTGTTCTTGCATCCCATTACTATCAATAAATCTTTATACTGTATATTCCACAGCTCTAAATATTATGGGCAGGATCACAGATACACTAACATCAATAGCAAACCACCCTTCCCCAGTGGCTTTAATGATGACGAATCAATCCCTATATGAATAACTAAATACACTTCAGCACAAAAGCAGCCTTAGAGTCAAATTTCAGTTTGCCATAAGTAGTATCCCGCGGGGCTCAGGAGTTCAGGCACAGCATGGTGTGAGTGAACCTACATTGCTTTCCAGCCTAACTCTGGTCTGGAAGCAGTTAACTGTTTTCACACAACTTGGAGGCTAAGCCACAAAACCCTTCACAGGACCCTGCTCTGGACTGTGTCGAACTCCCAGAATTGGAAGCAGAGGATGCCCTGGCCACACAGTCAGACACACCAGCGCCAGCTCCTGTGACTCTGCTCCCCCAGCTGCCAGCTCCAAGAGGCTCAACTGCTTGGACACAGGGCAGCACAGACACAGGCAGCCAGTGAGCCTGGACCCATGCTGCTGCTCTGCAGAGTGACTGGAGCCACATGAGGCTTTTAAGGTTGTTTTATGGGATTCATATGAGCAGGCTAGAGCATATTACCAATCTGTGCTCCCACTAAAGCCAATGTCACTAGTGTGGATTGGTGTGTGAGTAAGGGGATATATCCCCTCCCTGAACTACCGCATGCAGAAAAGCAGGTTTCCAGTGGTCCCTCTCTAACTCCAAAAGTAGGTGCCTCCCTCCCAGCAGTGGATCAAGATCCTCCAAGTCTACCACTTCTACACCTAGGTCAGGGAGGGCCAGACTACACAAGTCTGCATCTCCTTCCCTTGGTAACTGGTGTGCTCTAGCAGGAAGATATTTAACCACAGAAACTACACATCCATCAAAGAACAGAACAGGGTTTAACATCTAATCTACATTCTTAACATCACTGGCTGCCTCTCAAGAAATGAGAGAGCCCTAGTGCAAAGCAATACACGCTCAACTGACATCGTACAATTCATCACCAGCTGCTATGATGGTATGACCTGGAAGCAAGCTGCATGCTGGCATCTTGGCTCCAGCATACAGGACTTGCACAGATCACAGCCAGCTGCTGTTCCTTGTGGTTAAACTGAGGGGACCATGCTCTGCCAGGTACAGCAATGCAGAGGATTACATGCAATGCTTCTCCTTCCTTCCCCCTCCTCCCCTCGCTGCCTCTCCCAGAGGGACCCAAGTGAAACAAAGCTTTAAAGTCAATCCATAAGAATGTGTTTAATTGCTACTGAATTCCCTGGGGTTCACCTTGAATGGACAAGGATTGGGGAGGGGGTCAGGGGAGGAAAAGCAGCACAAAAGAGAAGCTGAACACTGCTCAGAGAGCACTGAACAGATCAATAGGCTGAGCACAACGCAGGTTGAGCATGCAGGGCAGGGGACCCACAGCTCCCAGACAAACCTGTGCTACCCACCATCTTCAGAAAGTCTCCTGAGTGGGAATATGGGCAGACCTTCTTTGTACACTGTGCCATAGCTCTGCATTAATTCCATCCTTTCCTTACGAAGCCCAGCCAACCCAGTCATGATCATGCAAGAGCCTCTCCTCACCAACATGACAAAATGACCTGGGGGGCAAGAAGAGCAACACCCTCCAGCCTGGGGTTCCTTTTGGAAAGGAAACAGTCTGGCACAGCCAGTTTCCAGTTATTTGTCAAATTTGCAAGTGCTAGAAGTAATATCCTAGCATGAGGGTGCTGACTAGAACCACTCTCCTCTCTGGACTGCCCTCTTGGTCACTGCCCATCCTGACTCTTTTACAAAGCCTGTAAAAAGATACCTTCGGAAAGCCAGAGAGGGCAAGTGTGTAGTTAGCCTAGGAGATCCTGCAAGGCCTGGAGTCCCAGGTGCTGTTGGGACAGAGAACAATTCTCAGTCTGACTCTGTCTTACCTTCTTTTAGCATCCCCACTTTGAGGCATTTCATGAAGCGACAGGCCTGACAGGACTTGCGCCTCCGTTTCGTGATCTCACATTCATTGGTGGCCGGGCAGCTGTATTCAATATTCCCTGCAATCAAACACAGAGATGGTCACCCAGGAACCGTGTTCTCCCCACTGATCCAGGGACAGGCTGTAGTGCCCAGATATTCCCACCACCATCAGTCTGTATATGCTGTATGATTGCTCACTCATTCGCACGCACACATAACTCTGAGATCACAGCCGGCTGATGACGGCTCTTAGAGAGCCCAGAACTACTTATTAGAACACATTTCAGAAAAAAGCAATACTGCTCTTAAGTACTGGGAGAAACCTGTCCATCCAAGGGGCTGACTGCAATGCTGGGCTTTTAGGCACAATGTGTCCTCCAGGCACGTCAGCATCCCTTGTGCTGCACCCCTTATAACCTGGCCTGCTCCCTGAAGTCCAGGGCTGAGAGTGGGAGCAGTTCAGACATTAGCAGCATTCCCCTTGCTGCCAGTCTTGCTCCATGTCTGTGGGATGGATGTCACCTGTCCTTTCTTGTCTTTCTTGGGGGACCAGGGAGCTCAGAGATGGCATTTCCTCCTTTGCTTCCTCCTGCCAGCTGGCATACTACAGGTGGCAGGGAAGCAGTAGGTCTGGATTGAGAAAGACGGGTAAGATGTCCTGTAAAATGAACACAGGCTCTCTATGCAAATCTTTCCAGTTTTACTTTATTAGTCCTTGTGCACCTGCCTCTCATCCCCCTGCACAGAGCATCAGTATTTCTTTCCACATTTTCCTTTCATTTATGATCACCTCCTAACTCTGCCTCCAAGACAAAACAGGGAAAGAAGAATCCCAAATTTATTTCTGGTCACATCGTATTTTATCATAAGCCAAGAATGTAATGGAAACGTGGATGGGAGGGTCTGATATGAGGATGTAAGTGGAGTTATGCTGGTTCACAGTGTAATGCAACAATTATTTAGCCCTCGAAGACAACAGAAACGGCTGTCTCCATCCTGCCATTCACTTTGGAGGTGATGTTCCTGAAAAGGGCTATTCAATGTTTTCTGTGGAGCAGGACTGGAAATCTAAGCTTGACAGTGATGCATTGACAATGACAATACATTTAAGGCAGTCTAGCTACTGGGTAAATCAGGCAGCTCCAAAAAGGATTTCTGAGCTCTACAGTCAGTTCAGAAGAATGGGAAAAGTTGGTTTTGTGGTTTAGAGCAGGAAATTGAGATTCAAGAGTTCAAAGTTCAATCAGAGCTGTAGGGAGGAGTGTAGGTAAGAGCTGAGAGAACACACAGTATGGACTTCGTATACCATCATATTAGAAGTAGAGCTTACAATTTAGTAGCACGGGGACAGGACTTGATTTTTGTTACTACTTCTGCAATGGATTTCTATGTTCTTGTGCAAGACCCTTCCTTCCTCTAAATAAAGACCAACAATCTGATACATACCAATCTCTGGGGGTGGTGATTAGACCTTGGGGCTAACTAAGCAGTTGGAAAGCCCATTGGGAATCTGAGTGGAAAAACAGAGCACAGATTCAAAAGGAAGAAAGCACCATTTGATTTATCTCACTGTGCTTGGCCCATACTGGGTGAAACCCCAGGAGCAGACAATCCCCAAAGCCTAAAGGTGATCTGCCTGCTAGTTATAAACCTTCTACCTCTTGCCTCTTGTTTTGTTACAAGACTTGCAATTTGCCCCTAAGCTCCAGCCCAGCCACCCCATTCCTCACCATTGCTCATCTGCCCCCAAAATGCAGTCTGTCTGCAGGAGCAGAGTGTGCTGCACAAGTTGCTTCCATTCAGACTGTATTTCGTCATTGTGCAGCACCTGAATTTCAATAGCCAGCAATGTATCAAGGTTCTCAAAGAGCTGGAAATTGAGATTCAGGCTTGATCTCAAGGTAATAAACAAACTCCTGCTCTAGACACAGAGCTCCAGCACATTACAGACCCATGAGTACGGAGGCCCTGACCTCATGATCAGATACTTGCTGTGCCCCACACAGGAAGGAACAGAGCAGGAACAAACCTGGGATAAAACTCAAACACAGTCTCACTTTGGAAGGTTTTACCTTAGTTTCAATGCCCATCTTTCTCACCAAAGCCAGGACCAGAGTTCTGGAGAGATGTAAGATTTCATGTTATGTGGTCCCAAGGCCAAAAAATTTGCCCCCTAACACAGAGACACTACACCAAGGGCACTGAGCCCTTATGGCAGTGGGAGGCAGTGACAGCCCTCATCTGGCAGCTCAAGGTTCCTCTACACTGTGTCAAGCAGATCCCCCAGCTTCCCCATGCCTCCAGCCCACGGACCCCTTGACAAGCAAAGTACTGGAAATGGTCTACAAAACCTACATCACAACTAAATGTGACAATGTCAGAGTAGGTACTGGTTACCATATACACACTGTATGTACAGCTTGAATAAGCAGTTTTCAAAGGCACTTCTGTACTGGGATCACGACCATTAAAGGAGCAGAGCCAGAGGAGGGTGGGCACTGGGCAAGCTCCCCTTCCTGGATGGCGAAGCAGTGGCAACCATATAGTGCAGCAGCCATGTGGTTTGCTGGTAAGCACAGGTGAAAAAACACACCCAGCACTGGTGGGACGTCCCATTCAGCATGCCTTATTGCCTTCACATTGAACACAGGCTCATGTGCCCCTTCCACACGCCGTGCCCAGTCTAAAGGAAGAAAGCACCAGCAGCTGTGTCTTACAGCCCTCTCTACAGTCGCAAATGCTAGAGGTGAGGCCCACTGTACCGTCTTCACACAAGACAATGCTGCCAAAGTAAATGGTGTTTTATATCAGGCCCCAAAACATGCTCTGCGCTGCATGGATTGAGACCTACAGCTGGGGGCAATACCTGTCATTATTGCAGGAAACAGGGACATCACCAGGGAAGGCACAATCAGCATTACCCAAGCAGAACTCGTCCAAGAAAAACTATCGTCTCCAAAACTTTAACAAAGTTCTCTGACTTTTTTTTGTGTGTGTGTCTCAATTTCTTTTATGGGTCCTGGGGCTGGCTGCCAGCACAGTGAGCTGCTCACAGCTCCCTGTAATTTCTGTAAGTGCCCTGTGATAAAGTGATGAGATTAACTCATCAAAATTCCAGCAG
>NW_008795405.1:2640793-2652186 GCF_000699145.1 Aptenodytes forsteri | reverse complement strand
GCGGCTGGGGGACACCCCACCAGCCCGGCTGCCAGCGCAGGGGGATCAGAAAGAGTTTCCCCTTCACTGCAGCAGCTGGGGGTGCTACAAGGCCCTGCAGAAGAGCATCAGCACACAAGGGTGCACATGGACAAGTCTGTATGCAAGTATAAAATTTGAGTCAAGTCTCTGTGTGTCGTGAACTGTAGATTATGTGACCCACAAGGAAAGGGCAGAAAACGGGATAATCTAATCGACAAGGCCTTGCTTTGAACTGTTGCTTATTAGAAGAGATTTCCTTGACTTAGACAATATTTACATTTGATCTGAAAAAACTGCTAGGACCTCACTGATGCCACGGCACAAGATTTACCTAAAAAATGGCTTCAAAAAATCAAGCGGTGGGTGGCCAGATCAGAGTTTGGATTTGTTCTAAGCCTTCATATGTGGCCTTGGAGGGCAAATCACTTCCTCTCTCTGTCCTAGTTTGCTCGTGTGCAAAATGAAATGAGCACCAAACCTACCTTCTGGGGAGATCGTGAGTCTTGATTCATTAAGGTCTAACTGCACTTTAAAGCCTTTAGATGAGAGATGCTAAGAAACAGCCAAGGACTATTAAAGTGATAGATCATGGTTTTTATGCTGGAGAACTGCAAAATTACCCTATTTTCTGTAAAATTAGACCTTTGACTGTTAAACAGTTTGGAACATAATTTCCAGCACACACATAATAGGAGCACCTGAAAATTGCACACCAGAGCTTGGACATTCAAGAAACCCCATAGTCACCATACCTCTCTGGAAGGGGAGGGACTGGGAAGAGGAGAATGCCTCCCTGAGCTTGGGGAGCGCAGTAAAGTCCCACCCGGCTCCTGCTTAAGTTACGGACAGGGCTCCTCAGGGGAGTTGAGCTCAGAATTAGTACAGCACTGAGAGCATAAGCTGCTCCCTGCTTACTGATCCTGCCTTTCTATAAAGCCTTTCTACAAGGAAACTCAGGAAAGATTATATAGAAGTAGCCAAGAAAGTCTTTAAAGCTAAAACTTTTTCAGCTTCTGTTTTCTGAAGAACCCCCCAATCTCTCCTCTTTTTCTGGTTTCTTCTTCATTGCTTTTCACCATTCTTTCCCTCTCCTCTCCCTTCCTTGCATGCTATGTCCTGCTCTGCACTGCTGCACACAGACCTCTCATCTCCTTCTTTGGGTGACTCAAACAGAGGACCAGATGACTTGCAGCTTTTCCTGAACTTCAGGGAAAAACCCAGATTCAGACATATCTGCTATTAAGTTCCAAATTCCATTCATTCAAGTCATGTCTTTCACCCTAGTGATTTGACACAGCATGCTGCAGTTGTGACCAATGGTGGTGCCACTCTCTGCTGGTCCCCTGGGGCCAGAGGGCTGAAAGCAGGTATTCCCAGGGAAATCCATCTCACAGGTGCCTCAGCTCATACATTTGTTTCCTTTTATCCCAATTTTTATAACAATTGTTACACTGCCCCCATGGGGTTTTTTTGGTTGTTTGGTTGGGTTTTTTTGGTTTTGGTTTTTGTTTGTTCATTTGTTTGACAAGAACTGCTTGCAGAATACCGTTGCCTTAGGAAGGTCCCATCAGGCAGTCAGTATAATGCCTCCATGGTACAGCTATTCTGCATGACTGGGACAGTCTGCTGGAGAAAGCAACCTGACTTTTCAATAAGCCGCTAGCTCTGATGACACTTTCATTTCAGTACCCACAAGCTTTTGTCCTGAATCCTTTTTCTCTCTGATTCTGAAGGTAAACAGATCATTTGGGTGTCTCAGTGAAAAGGGACCTGAAAACTGTAAAAAGGCCCTCGGTGAGTGCAGTGCCAGACCAGCAGTTCCTCTGCCCTCAGCAGGCACCAGCCTGACCTCCTGCACCAGGAGGGGGAACACTGATAATACACACGGAGTGGATTCTCTACTACATTCTGCTTAAATTAGCCCTTCTAACTGAGGCATCATAGCCTGAGTCCTGGTGTGAGGAGAGGTACTTTGTGAAAATCAGAAGAAAATCTCTCCAATGATCTGCATGAGGTAAGAGGGGCTATTTTTTAAGCCACAGTTTTCAAAGAAAGGGATTCAAATATTGGACCTGTAAATCTGTATTTAGGCACTTGAATAAGTGACCTGATTTTCAGCAGGGCTGTCCTACGCTTCCAGGGGCATGTACCTGGTCTAGGTGCCTGAGTATACACAAGCATCCGTAGAGGCTCCTATTTTTGGAAAGAAAAAAAAAACAACGAACCAACCCAAAAAAACCACACAAAAAACCCCACCAAAAGCAAAACAAAAAACCTCCCCACCCTAGTACACATGCTTATCACTTGCAGGAAAATGAGACTTTGGAAAAGCAGGTGAAATAAGCCCTAGTGCTTGGATTAACTAAAATTTTACTTCATGCGGCTCATACAGTAAGAAAAACAGAAATGTGAGGACCAAGGCTTCAGGACTTGACGCTATGAGAGGAAAAGGGGGTAGCTATAGGTGTAACACCAGCACTGTTGGCCTCCTCAGGGTGGCACATCTGGCTCCTGCTCCACAAAAGAGGACTTGGACATTTCGCACAACCTCAAATCAGTCTCCTGCTTGCACGAGGATGCAGGAGACGGGTCCTGGGGCTACCTACTGGCAGCAAGTTTGTCTGTAGGGTTTCTGACACAGAAATACTTTACTGAAGTTCCACAGAAAAGATCCTTCTGCACAGAGTTCTCTGTACAGATGCACCGAGGCAAAAAGAAAACACAAGACTAATAGAGTTGAGTTGCACTGGAGATGGTCTTCTGAATCCAAGTGCTAGAGCTGTGAATAGTAAGCAGCACTCAGGCACTAGATCCAGGGAATACTGCACTTTCCCTGGTAATGCTTCAAAAGTTTTTGGAAAGCTCAGAACATCTCCTGGTTTTTGGCTGTGAACTCCCACCTGAGAAGTAGCACGAACATTTCTGAGAAGCACAGAAGGGTAGGACAGTGCCTGGCTGCCATGGCCGCTACTGTAGGGACACAAAACCTCCTTTCTGCATCTCACAGGCCCTTTGCTGATCCTGTGGATGGTAATGCTCTTCCACTGAGGAAAATGAGCAAACTCTCTCAACTGCTCCTCCCTTCCCAGGAGCCACTCTAACCACTGTAATGACAACCAGGAAGCCCTAGAAGACTACGGATTTTGTTACAAGCCTGTTATAAATCCCTACAAGTCTTCTGAGCTGCATATCCACATTTTAAGCCCCTTATTGGTGTAAGGGCATCCCAGCACAGCGGTTGTATTGCTACACTTACTGAGTTTGAAGCTTGCAAGACTCAAGCAGGGAATCCACAGATGCAGGCACTTTGCCTGATACATAACCTGCCTATTCAGATGATGGTAAATGTGTCTCTTCTCTTTGACTCTCCAATAACCAGTTCTCCCCAGTATCACTCCTTGCAAGTCCTGTTGTATCACCTATGGGTATGAGTTCCAAGCACACAATGAGGTGATTCTCAAAGATCACAAAGAGGGAAATCTTAATTCAGATTTATTTTGCTGAGCTTTAAGCTTTTATTTTATATTAATGGGTCATTTTAGAAATAGCCTTAATTTTCACTATTTGAAGATGAAAAATAGATGAAGGGTAGTCATAGTCATGAGTATGTTGAATAATAAAGGGCTCATATGGTTACATAGCACTGTTATTAGTTAATACTCAGAATAGGCAAAACTACCTACCAGTTGTAACGACTGATGAATGAAAGATAATGAAAATATATTTGATTGATACATAATGTTCTATCTACTGAGAAAACTATTAAAAGAAGGAATAGAGTAGAGTTAGATTAAGAATTTGTATCCCGTAAGAAATCCAGCATTTGCCTTTGTCCTAAATTTGGATGAGAGAATTAGTTAGGATTTCCATGGCATAGAAATTCAAACAGTTTTAATTCAGAAACATCCAAAACACATTATCTTTCATGTAACAGACCCGTTCCATTACATTCAACTAACATGAAATTCTTGGTTTCAAATCAGATCTCTCTTAAGCACCAATAGCAGCACACTTCAACATGCCCAAAACTCAGATTCTTTCCTATCTCCACTAGATTGCACCTTCCCAATATTCACAAAGTTAGGTGATGTCCATGGCACATGTTTTTATGGAGGACACTTGCATCATGGAGGTAAATGCAGACTGCTGCTAGAATATAATGGGGACCCAAAGCACAGTTCCCACAAAGCAATACAATGATAGAGAAATAGGATTAAAATTTTGTCAGACAGCCTAGCTGACCAAAAATGCTTCAAGTGAGTTCAGAATTTCTGACTCTGCCTCAAAGTGTGGGAAGTCCAGCGCTGGGGTTCAAAATAACGTGCTCAGAGAGAAAGGCCCGTAGCCCAGTGGCGTGTGCTGTCACCTCATCTCAGGTTTTCACCTTTCCATCTCAAGCATTGCCAGTGCTGCAAAGTGGAAATGACACACAGGTTTCCAGGCCTTGATCCTTCCCTTGAGCCATGTAACACAATGTGAGAGAGGTCACAGGTGTGACCCCCCCCATAACCTGTGGGACATGTTAGGATGTGTTGTGTGATCCTGGCTTAGTTCAGCAAAACCAACCACTCCAATTCAGCTTGAAGTGAATCAACGGTTTGGATTTTCCTGACTTCTTTTTTTCTCCTATCATCAAAATTTTCCTTGGGGAAATCTGACTTGGTAAAAAAGCTGCTTTTCTTTGGAAAAATCCTACTGATGGAAAACTCCCACATAGCTACAATAGTGACCTCAGAGATAACCAGCCGTGTCCATGCTGGCTTTCAGCCTATCTTCTCCCCATCACTTGAAAAGCAACAGCCCTCGTGCTGTCCAGGACAGCCTGGCCTCACCTGGCTAAGGGGGAAAGTGAGTTGCAGAGCTGTTAGGCTCAAAGAAGGTCTGCAGCTTGGATGTCTGTTCTTCCCACTGCTGTGGCAGCAGCAGCGGGAATGGAGAGGCAAGATCCTCTTGCCTCAAGACATGCAGGTTTTACATGAGTTAATGCAGCTAAAAAAAACAATAGGCAGACTGGGATCATTTGTAGCAGGGGAGGGGTGTAGTTGGAGGGGGGACTTAGCATGAAGTTCTGCTTCATGATCAGGGGTATCTAGATAGGGCTGCAGGAGTCTTATCACCCAGGACAGATTTAGAGCCATTTTATAGCAGCATGCTAAAGTTACCAAACGTAGGGCCACCAGATTAAGTACTCTCATAACAGTCATTAGTTTTTCATCTTTCAATACTCAAGCAGAGAGAAGTGAAGTGGCTGGTCCAAGACCACAAAAGCCTGATGATGAATTTACCTACTGCATCTCCTCTGAGCACCTGGGAAATCCTGGGGTCATAGCTCCATCTCTGTGATCAAACCATTGAGTCAACGCCATTCCCAGATACCAGAATCATGGCAAGTCTTTTGATACTAGCAGGGAATACAATTGTATAACATACACATCTGCATGCTTTCTGCACACCCTATATTGATGTTAGGCAGCCTGGATGGATATTTTCCCACTTCTTCAGTTAGATGCTTAACACGTCTACTGAACATAATAAAGTTGCAGGACGAATACCTTTTGGAAATGCTTTTGCCACTTGCTGTCTCTTTTACGTGATCCTTAAACCCTTTTCCCCTGCATACCCAGGGCTGTGCTTGGATATCACATGCACTGCAGCAGAGCCCTAGGAACGGTGCATTTTCTTGACTCAACCAAACTCTGCAGCTCTATTTGCTGCCCACTCCCCTGGGCTCAGCCTTCAGCTCCATAGCTGAAATTGCTCACCCTCAGGCACAGTACACTCAACTCTCCCACTCTTGGGAATAAAAGCATTTTGGTACCTCAGTCGCCAGCCCAAGCTGATGACAGGGTGAGAGAAATCTCCGCATATTCCTTTCCCCCATCTGTTACACGTTAACAGGCAATCAATTAGGGAACCACAGGGAGAATATGGCTGTGCTGGGGAGAGGGGGTTGGAAAGAAGCACTCTCCCTTCTTCAGATTGTCAGCTGACATATCACCCAGGCTGATAAAGGCTCTAGTTACTGCCACCCTGCATCATTTTCTTTTGATTTTCTCTGAAAACTCTTCAAAAGTTCCTTTTTCTCTCTCTCCAGGTCAGGCCTCTCTTCTGCTCTGCCACAGAGATGCTCCAGCATCGCTCCCATGAAGGGTTAGTTTTTCAGTCTCTTCCTATATAAGGAGCCCCTAGGGCTTTGCTTCAGAGTACTACCCTGTCCCTCCTTTAGCACCTGAATGTGCCAAAAAGAAACACTGGGAATGGGTCCAAGTGCTGGAGGAGGGACAGAATCAGTGTCGACAGTCAGAAGTCCAAGTAAAAGTTCACATTCAATCACAGGAGATTCAGCAATGACAAATCACAGAAATCCTGCTGGGGAACAGGCCAACGCCCTAGAGATGGCCATGCTTTCCACACAGCATAATGAAAGAGGAAGAGTCAGTGGGGCAATACAGAGCGATTATTTCAACAGCTGGATAATAGTAAGGAGAGACACCTAGAATCTAAGAAATTAAGCTAGAAATAGTGAATTCTGCAGAAACCTGGCCTGAACTGCACCCTGTACTGCTCTCTCCACTCCAGAGTTGAACATCCCCAGTGACGGAGTGTAATCAGGTCCATTCAATGAACAAAAATAAAATGTGTGCTCTCCCCACATGTGCATTTCTTTCATTTCACAGCAGACAAGGAAGTGTTAGTGTGGTGGATTGACCCCAGCCAACAGCCAAGTACACACACAGCTGCTTGCTCACTGGACATCTGTCCCCACCATGGCTGGGTAAACTCAATACACTTTCCACTGGAAGGTGAATGATCCTGTCCTTTTTCCAGTTAGGGAGTGTAGGAAATAAAGGGAGTATCTGTACGTCCAGGCACATTTGCTCACACGGGGCCTGCTTGTGTAAGTACACCCAAGCATCCATGGATATTGGAGCTTGCCTGGATGCACTCGCACTTTTGGCTATACTGTTGTACCTGCATGTGTGCACATCTGCAGCATACCTTTGGCAGTCCGGACAAAGCCATACGCCTCATATGTGAATTGTACATGCAGAAGCAATGCACTGCAATTCATCTACACATACACGCACTGAGGTTTTCAAAATCATCTGAGGAATTTCTCATCCTTAGTAAGACTGACAGAAACTGGGTAGCTCTACCTCCTTCAGTGCCTAAATTTTTTATCTTCATAGAAGTTGCATCTTAATGAAAAGGGTTAGTGGAGCTGGAGAAGGAGGAACACAGGATTGACTCTCATCCAAGTGCCCTGTCCCGCCTTGTGGTGAGGTCTGTATGGAGTCCATGGCCACAAATTAAGACTGGCGGGACAGTGTGAGAACCTCTCTACTCCTGTAATGCTGGAGCTTTCACCTCAAGGTGCAGACATCTCTAAAGAGATGCCATCTCTAGGCGAGGGCATCCATTCTTCAAATGGGCCTTAAAACCACCTTTAGAGTGCAAAGCATTTCCTTTCCAGGCCTCACTCCACTAGCAGCCCCATTATCAGGGTATCAGTGCCACTAGCAGAGGCAGGAAGATCCACTAGGCCAGATACCCAGATCTGGTAGCCAGCCAGGCTAGGAACTTGGCAAAGGTTCCTACCACCACAAAGCCTAACTTCACATCCAGGTGGATTTGGAAGGACCAGAGCTGGGCAGGAGGAGAGAGGAGGCATACAAAAGGATGGAGGGTTAGGTACATTACATTCACCCTCCCCTGCCCCCTTTTATATGACATGGAAACACTGCAGTCTCAGCAATGTCTGGGACCGTCTTCCTTTTTTGCTATGGAATGAACGTCTCAGTTTCCCTCCCTTCCCACCATACCTTGAATAGTCCTCTTGAAGAAGGCTTTGCACGCCTCACAGGAAGCCACGCCGTAGTGGTACCCAGAAGCAATGTCCCCACACACCAGGCACAGCCGCTTGGGGATTGCATTGAGCATGTACTCGCACTTGGTGGGTGAGTCCTCCATGATGGCACTGGCGCAGTCATCGTAACGCTTACGGCAGGACCCACTGCCAATCCCCGTGCCATTGAACATGGGTGGTGAGTCTAGGCCATTGGGGTGGCCACCCATGGTGATGCCGTAGCCACCGCTAGCGTCAGAGGAGCCGCTCGGGCTGTGATGGCTGATGGCGTCGATGCCAGAAGATGGGCTGGAGGGCTCGGTCTTGATGAAGGACCCACAGCTGGAGGAGAGGTGCCGCTCCTCTGTGGCCATTCTGCCGAGCAGCCTGCAGGGAGAGAGCAAAGGCACTCAGCGGCCTCCTGGCCAAACCCAGCTCCAGGTTGGTCAAAAGAGATCCCTCCTTTTCCCACCTCAGTCCAACTCCAGTTGGCTCAGGCAGTTCAACCCGCCCCCAGGTACTTCTCCTTCAGGAATATCAGTACAACTCACTAAGAACAGCCCGCCTACTCCCCACAAACTCACACTCAAATAAAGTCAAGGCTATTCGTGTAGATCACCACTTCAGGCTGTTCACAGGCTGCAGTGCTGGGAAGGGGCATCAGTGCTGATGAGGCACAAACTACCAAGAACACAATCTGCCCCTGGGACAGTAGAAAGACATGAGCCTGTCTGTGGCAGACCAGGTGAAAAAGATGTTTGGTTAGTTTAAGATGCGCTGCCCTGGCTCTAAGCAAAAAGTTCACTAGCAGACCCTGCAGGAAGGACCTGCTTAGATTGGATTTTCATTTGTAATACAGAAGTCTTTGATTAATTTTCATGGTGGATTCCTTCCCCCCCACTTCACTATCATCACTAAAAGGGGAGCTTAGAAACTGAAGGAATATCATCTGATCAAAAGTTTCCTCCAGCTTAATCTTAAATCTTAATCTTTCTTCTATTTACTAGCATAAGGCTTTTGCATGGAGACGCTTCTCTCAAATTCCCACTTCTTAGAGAGAGGGTTATGCTCTTAAGTATATGGAAAGGACTGCATCTTTACCAAATTTGCAAGCTCTTCTTATTTATTGTAGTCACAGATAGTCTTACTCCTTATATAAATGTTCAGGCTTTTTCCAGAACACTGCTAATTTTTATGATATCTTACGGCAATGAGTTCCAGAGATTACCTGTGCGGTGTATGAACAAACAAAAAATCCCACTTGTATTTGCCCATGCTGTATTTGCAGCCTTTCAGGCTCCCTGAACATCTCCTGACTCTTCTCAGGAAATGTACTTTTGCCATGTTCTCCTCATTCAGCTCTTCATTATCTATATAATTGTTCTTCACGCAGAAGTTTTTGCAGACCTCTTATCTGCTTCATCATCCGTCTCTGAACTTCCTCTAGTCTGGCTATTTCTGTTCAGTCCAGAACAGAGTTCAATGAGCCAGCTCCTCAGCAGCGTGAAACTGGCACTGCTCCATCACTTCTCCAGCTGAAGGTCTGGACAGTAGTCAAGACAAAGGCACGCCATCAATTACCTACTGACGTTACCATATTTTCAATGTTATTTTCAGCCTATCTATTATATAACTCCTTACATTGTTTGCTTTTTTTCTCTTTAAATTAACATCTAAATTGTTACCATTTCTTCAACAGAGAATATCAGCAAGTTACTTACTGCAATCCTCAGATCTTTTCCTGGGTTGCTACAGTTAATTGAGAATCCATTAAGATGTATGAAAAATCAAATTAATGCCTTCTGGTGTGCAATGTTTTGCAATAGTCAACAGTGTATTTCATCTGCCACCGTGCTGTTCATGCACCCAGCTTTATTAGGATCCTCTGGAGTTCTTCAGTCTTCCTTGATAATTTGATGTCATCTGCAGAGTCTCATTGTTCACCCTCTTCCCAGATGATTAACACATGGATCAAACACCACAACACTGATCTTTGTGGGTGAGTTTTGTAGCCTTTATCATGCTGAAAATTGACTTCTCTTTCTTTTCTGGGTAGGGTGTGTCTACCCTTTCTTTTCCGTGTCAGACACTTTTTAATTGATAATAGTATTAACCTGAGAGGTTAAATTTTCCCTTCAGCAAGATAATTTGTCAAAGGCTTTTAAGAAAACCTAAATACATGCATTTTCCTGATGATATGTCCAAAGAATTCTGACTGACTGGGGATGCTTGACTTTTCTTCTTGGAAGCTCTGCTGGTTTAAAGTTACCATACCATGGTCATGTGGGTATTTTCTATTTCTATTTCAGTTTCAGCCTATTTACCTGGTATTTGTGGCAACTCCTGCCAAGAGGTCAAACCCGTCAGGGGACAGGACAAAACATTCTGTGATACAGCAAGGCTGGAGTGCACACATATATATATCACATCTGTGTGTCTGTTGATATGAATGTACATGTTTGATATGCAGCAGCTTCACAGTCCTGCATCCTTATGATCTCATTTGACCCAAGTATCTCCTAATCTTCCCTTCTCTGTTTCATCCTGATGTTTGACCTCATCTCCTATCTCTGGGATCGATTAGCCAAGTTTGTTCTTTGGCAAGACTGTTGACCTTGAGACTATGGGCAGGCATCTCACGTTCCTCGGCTGCTTTGCCTGGTGTTACTTGAGAGGAATCCAGAGTTTGGTCCCTCTCAGAGACAGCGTGATGAGTTGATGAATGCCCATGCTTTGCCCAGAGGGTCACACTAGACCAGAGGTCATGGAGCAGTTACAGGAATAATTGTTGCAGGTGCATTCATCTTTAATCCCGCAAGGCACCTAGACAGATTGCAGATCTGCTGGTGTAATGCCAGCTGACTGTGTGGAGGAAGATGAAGCTTTGCTAGCTGAGACCAGATCTTAGCATCTCATAGCAAAGCTGAAAGCTGTTGTGCTGGCCAGATTCTGGAACCCTTCCCTACCCAAGAATTGCGTTTGTAGTAAAAACCTGAAGATCACTAGGCACCATAACATGAGATTAGGGTCAAAATAAAACACTGTTCTGCGCTGAGGAACTCCACAGTAAAAGGAGTTGGAGTTGTAATGTTAAGGGCAGACAGAGGACAACACTATGAAAAAGGCATGACAAGGAGGTGAGCTGTACTGTCAGACTCAGTCAGCGGAGTTCAAATCCCAGCTTCTGTCTCTTAAAAAGCCCAAAATTTACAGAAGACCTCAAGAGGACCCACTGAGGTATTTCCCCTGCGCTGAGGAACTCCACAGTAAAAGGAGTTGGAGTTGTAATGTTAAGGGCAGACAGAGGACAACACTATGAAAAAGGCATGACAAGGAGGTGAGCTGTACTGTCAGACTCAGTCAGCGGAGTTCAAATCCCAGCTTCTGTCTCTTAAAAAGCCCAAAATTTACAGAAGACCTCAAGAGGACCCACTGAGGTATTTCCCTCCACTGGAAAAAAAAAAAAAAAAAAAAAAAAAGAGGGGAGATCAGTGTCCTAGGACCAAGCCAACTAAAAACTAAAAAC
>NW_008795405.1:2615023-2640180 GCF_000699145.1 Aptenodytes forsteri | reverse complement strand
GGAAAAAAAAAAAAAAAAAAGAAAAAAAAGAGGGGAGATCAGTGTCCTAGGACCAAGTCACTTCTCAACTCACAACCTCAATTACGGAGCCTTCCTCCCAAGACAGGCAAACAGTGACTGTCTGAAGGTGAATCAAGGATAGCAACAAACACCCTGCATCCTTAGAGCTGAGGGTGCTCCTGTTCCCTTTCAGGAGACAGTAATACATAGTGAGTTCTGGTTAGATGTGAATGCATGCTTTAGAGGCAAAAGTCCTTAACACCAAGACAGATCAAAGATCATAGCTAAGGTGACTCCAGCCATTCCAGAGCTTGTGTTTTTCTTTTCTGGCCTCTGGAACAACTTGCATAGTTGATTATTGCTGGGCAGCACACACTGAGTTAAGCCTCACCAGCTCTGACTTTCTGCAAGTCTCATGGAGATCCCGTGGTGATTTTTAAACAGACTCAGTGTCCCCTGGCAATGAAATACAACATCTTGAACTTCAAGAAGAACAGCTAAATGTTTTTTGCAAAGAGTTCAAAGTGATGAACAGCCATTTTGCTCAGCTCTAGTTACCTTAATAGGAATGTAAAAGGAGAGAGACTTGATCCAACTCTCCTCCGTGCTGGCACAGGAAACTCCGTTACTATTTCTGTGCCCATGTAACAGGCTTAGAGGTTCTAAACATTTCGTTCTTTTCACCTTTCCTCATCATAGGTCATTCCCTCTAATCCCTTTAGCATCTTTGTGGCCCGTCTCTGGATTTGTTCCAACTTGCCTGGGTCTCTCTTGTAGCAAGGTGCCCCAAATCGCACAGTGCGATGCCACAGCACTACAGGGGAGAGTCACACTGGAAAGCACACAGCCGGGCAGACATATGGACCAACTGAGCAGTAGCTTTGCCAGACATCAGGTTGCACATCAGCTCACATCATTTGATAGCCACTGTCTCACTGGGACCTCTCTGAACATAAGCTGCTTTTGCCACCGTGCTCTGCACAACATGAAATTTGGAGATTCTCCTTGCTCCAAAGTAGATCCAGTATCATCTTTAAGCCACACACTGCTAATTGCCACTTGTTTTACCAAAGCCTGTTAATAATGCTCATTTTTTCAGCCTAGCTCTTCTTTTTTCTACTCTGATTTTTTTCTAGTATCTTTCAGTTGTGTCAAATGTAAATTTGAGAACTCTTCCTTTTCCATTTTCCTCCAGGTCACGAATGAATATTTAAAATCAAAACACTGCCCTTTTGGACACTACCTTTGCAGAAGGATAAAGAATGTCTCTAACTCTTCTGTTTACACTCTGTCAGCTAATCCATGATTCATTTCACAGGATTTGTATCAAAACCAATTTGATCTAATTTCCCTAATAAGATCTTGCACAGCTTTGTGTCAAAAGCCCATGCATGGTCCAGGGACAGTCTATCCATTGCATTCCTTTGTCCCACTAATTATTTAATTGTATCAAGAAAGGTTATTGTCTGCTGTACTCCTGTTTCATAAACCTACTGCTGTTTATCACTAACAATGTTGTTAGCCTTTACGTGCCTGTAACTGCCCTCAGACAAGCATGCTCTGATCTCAGTCATTCTGGATGTAAATACGCAGGTTTAGACCAAGTCGAGATTGCGCTTTAGGTTTTTATCCATTAGCGTTATCTCCCTCGGGCAGTGATGCTGGGTTAATGTTACAAGTTTCTCCAATTCTTCTCTAGCCTTTCATCTTTTGCTATTCCTCTATAATGGCTGGATTGCTTATGAGTTTAATGTTCTCTTGAGAACAACAGCAATAATAAGAGAGGGAAAGACTGCTAGATGGACAGGACCAGAAAGGGACAAAAGATTACTGTTATAAAATCAAGGCAGCAAATATTGCCCCAAATTTTTTTTCTTTTAAACTTCAAGGATTACAAGTTTGGGATCCATGCAGATAAGGCTATTTTATTGCACATCCTTTGAGGTTATTTTTGCCAGAAATAGTCATTTGTAGCTATGTTCACCTCTTTACCCCACTTCTGGATATGAAAATTACAGGAATTCAGCACTCTCTATCTACAAGCCTTCACCTGACTCAAGAGAAAACACTCACACCTGCTCAGCAAGACAATGTCCTGCTTTGTAACAGAAGGTAACTTTTCCCCATCAGAAGAATTCTCTATCAGCTAAAGGTATCCACAATTCAGTAACTTAATCTAAGTGCTGAGGCAAACCCACGTATTTGACCCTGTACCTTCTTCATGCAGCACTCCCTATTCCAAACTGGATCAAAGAAAATTTAGAGGCAACTCTGCTGAGCTTCTCTAGTGGCTGATCCTCATTACGTGATCTTCAATAGGAAAGGCAAGGATAGCTCAGTGCTATACTCCAGTTTCTTAGAGGAAGGTAAGGAATGGGCATCAGAAGTTCTACCATGTAGGCCAGTCCCTTCACCAGTATTTGCTGATAAAATCACACACTCACCAACCCAACATGTTGGAGATTTCCAACAGTAAGACTGAAATTGTCATTAAAATGAATGCTGAAATATAGCTGCAGGACTACTATCAGCTGAGGGAAGGGGAGAGCAAGAGAACACTCAGGTCCTCCTCAGGCAAAACCTTCTCTATTCTGGGCATAAGGAGAAATGTAAAAGGTCAGAAATGGGCTTTTTTGGGTGGTTCTCACAGCTGGATGTGGATTCCAGACAGAATGAAATCTTGATTTTTTTTAAGTCCTCTAAGATCTACCATAAAATTGAAAACCCCTGCAGGTGAGATGCCTGTACAGCTTGTAACTTCCAGGTGCCCTATGTCTGTGCTTGTGGAACTGCACTTTAGTCCTGAAGTCCATGAATAGGGAGTCCTCACAGTAGATTCAAGCTTTACTGACAAAACCTGAGAAGACTGCCATTATAAACCTGCTCACTTCAGGCCCCAGCTTGTGACAAAAGCACACTTTGGATTGCACAGACATTTTTAAACCAGCCATGAAAGACCAAAGAAGCTTTAATCTACAGAAACACCAATGATTTAAACAGAGATAAAACGTCCAACCTCTTCTCCGGTACAGGCCTATTTCTGCTATCAGTATTTGTTGGCCCAGGTGATATAAACCTGCACTGCATGTGTAAATGAGATGTGCATATCATGCCATGATGCCGTTTGGGCAACACAGACTTTGTGTCCTTTGTGGGCCACAGCTGCCTGACAAACAATATAGATCAGCTTCTCAAACACTGGCCACAACTGCAGTAACAAGCCACATTTTGTTAGGGGTTTTTTTTAGATACAGGAGACAGAAATAAATAATGTTTTCCAAGTGGCAGGCTAGATGTGACAGCTGCAGTAACAGCCAGTGTAATTTTAGGTCACACATGCAAAGAGTTAATGTCACGGAGCTGAGATGTCCACACCTGTTGGGCAACCTGCTCTTACCATGGACAGCTCACACACATGCTCCCATCCCTGCCCCTCTGCTTCGAGGACACCCACCATGGTGCTAGGGAGGCAAGGGGTCAACACACCCACTGGTTTCTCCTGGTCTTCTACTCAATATGGACTTCAAATGAGAGACACATCACCTAGGGACTCCTCATCTTTACTGATAGCTCTTCTCCATGCAACAGTCCAAGAATAATGGGATCTGCCAATATGCCACTTTACTCCTGTACAGTGGATAACTGTGGGTAACTCAGCCATACCAGTCACAGTCCAGGAAGCTTTTCTGGGCTTATTCTATCATACAGGAACATATCCTGTTCCCAGGGCAAACTTCATTTCTCTCTGGGGGTAGGCAAGAGCTTGGGTAGTACACACGTGATGGGCATGATCATAAACATAAATCTCCAAGATACCAGGCCATAGGCTTTAGAGGTTTTTTGTTTAAATCACAGTATTTTGCATTGTTATAAAGGACAAGAGAATCAGAACCTCAGATCAATCTAAATATTTTTCTCTGGAGCGCAGATGTGATCTCTAAGAGTTCTGTCATGTTTGCTAGTGGCGGCTCCCTTTGGCTTGCGTGGGTTATGCTTCTATTCTGTAGAGTACGACAAGCCCCAGACAGCCTGTTTGCAAGGCATTTGTCCGTAATAAGCCCACACTAATACTACATACTTGTCTTTGGAACAAACATAAACCACAGCTTAGCAAAAGGCTGATGAGCTTGCTCTCTAATTTGGAGTGGAAAGCATTGTGTGACTTCTACTCCACAGCATGAATACCAACCTGTAGTTTACAAACCTGGACTGCCAGGTTGTAACAAGGTCCAACTGTCAGCATTTTATTCTAAAAGAGCTGCACCATCCTAATTCCAATTACAACCATTTTCTGTTGCTTTTGGCTTTGCTGGCCATCTGGACCTGGCTTATTTTGTAAAAATGCATCACACTTGGCCTGCCTTTCACCCTTGCTCTGAAGAGAGATCTAGATTTTTTTTATTTGCTTTATAATTTGACAGTGGGTCAGGGGAAGAACTTCTGAGTGAGGAGGCTGAAGAAGCTAAAATGAAAATATGTAAGGAAGCCAGCAAAGTCCCACAGCTCCCCACCTGCAAGAGCCTATCTAGAAACCTGTCTCCAGGGGTCAGTTCCCCTGGTATTCCTGAAGAGACCTGCGTTGTATGAGATCTACTGAAGCGTGTCGCTGGATGAGACCCGTTCTGCCATGTAGACTGGAGGAACATATTCCTTGCACAGCAGGGGAGATGGAGGCCCAAGCTGGGCTCTACTGCAAGCTAAGGAGATGGAGACAGCAAGTGCTCATATTCTGGCTCTTACACAAATAGTATTTGCTTGTCTAATGCCCAAGAGACATTTTATCCCTTTGACCCACTGCATAACCAGAGCCCAGTTACGTATTGGTAGATCTTCTCTAGCCCAAGTTAGCTCGTGTTGATGAAAGCTGCCGCAGCAAACTGTCTGGAGGCTTCTTAAATAAAAAAGGCTTCTCATGGGCAGAAGACATTATGGATTTACTACTAGTCTTCATCCCTTTCCTCATTCTTGCAATTTCTCTTCACCCTTAGGACGACACTCTTGTTAGTAAATGGTAAGAAGTATTACACAGATGAAGTGACAATTAATCTGGAGGTGTGACATATATTATCAGTTCACTCTTGTATTAACGCATTGCCTTTTGAAGGTACCTTGCCCTATGGTGTACTAATGGCACTCCCTCCAGAGTGAACTGCTTTAGCACTTGAGCTAATGCTTCTTGCTTATACTTCTGTTGATATCACAGGAAAACAAGAACCACAATTGACTTGCTGTTCACTATCTATCCAAATTCTACCACCACACTTTTTCCCCCCATGTTATCATTGTGTTTCACATTTCCACTTCTTCCCCCAGGATTTCTACATCTGGAAGACTGCTCACACCAGTTCAACAATTTTGCCTGCATACAGCAAAGCTGCAACTCAGCCCCTGTTGAAATGCTCAGCTAGACCTTCATTTCTTCTTGAATGTCTTTCTTTATACTCTGCCTATCTAGGGCACTTATAATCTGTATCTCTCTTAGTACCTTCAGTGTCCTTCAGACACTTGTGAATGAGACCCATACAACAACATGTTCAGTAAAGCACACTTCAAACACTTGTGCATCAGAATTTTGCTTCCACCTTTTCAGCTGGGCAAGAAAAGGAAAACCTCCAGCACTGCCATTCATATCACATTTATTTTTGCATCCCAGCCTGATCGCTCGTCTCATCTCACATAGACCTTTTCTTTCACTCAGTACCCTCTCAGCATTTCTGAGAGAAAATTGCCACCAGTGCAAATTCTTCAGCCTGCACTTCCTTGCATTTCAAGATACCCACTGAAAGCACCCCTCTCTTCAACTTTGCCTACAATTCATGATGAACAATGGCAGGAAAAAAAGAGAGACCCAGAGGTACTGCTTAATTCCTCTAAGTGTTTGAGGAAGGAGTTAAGATGGGAGATACTTACAAATCAAGGACATCATCCTAGAAACAAATGTGAAAAGAGACTTAACATTTAAAGAATTAACGTTTCTTTATGAATACTAGTTTACTGAAAGGGTGACTCTAGGTTTATTCAGACAAAATCTGAACTTGTGTGTTCTCCAACCTGGATGCATTCAGGAATTCTGAGTTTGACCTGTTAATTTTTTTTTTGAGGGTTTCTGTTTCTTACACTTCAAAACTTACAGTTGTAGTGGGACTCTGCCTCCTTCTCCCACCCTTGCCAAGACAATCCAGACAGAATAGATGGGCTTTGCCTAGATTCCACCTGTAGCTCTTGGAGAAATCTGTAATTAAGTGCCTCATCATTAGAAACATTACTCAAAATCAGACAGATCCTGAAAAACTGACTGAAATTAGTTCCACATAAATTACAACATGGAAAATAACAATGGGCAATTAGTGCTTTTCAGTTTGAAATCTTTTTATCCCTGACTCTCCAGAAAGCATTTCTAAGATGATACGGTAGCAAAGCAAGATAACAGTGTGAGAGCAAACACTGGATCTGGCATAGGGGAGATATCCCAGAACCACTGGAAAAGTGTGGAAGTGGGAGTCAGTTGGGCTGTCGGTGAGGATGGAGGCACAAGAGAAGAACTGCATGGGGTCAAGGACAGACAAGAAACCTGTGCTACACAGTGAGGCTGAGATATAGCACTTGAACAAGCAGAGAAAGGGAGTACATAACAGAGGTAACTGTAGACCATGCTCCTCTCAAGCTTATGAACACCACGGGTTTGAGGAGAATAGGTGATACATGGAAATACCCAGTTTCCTTCTGCACACCTTAGACTGCTGTAACATACAGGATTATCTTTAGCTACCTATTTAAGGAAACCTCAAGGTTCAGTTTTGCTGAGTCTTTAAAACCCCACCTTTGGTAGGTATTTAGCAGATCTCTTACCACACACTGCATATATTAAGTAGCCCACTGCAGCTGACCCAAATTCCAGTTTCAAACCCTAATGACTTGTTCTAAATCTACTTCATTCATCCATCTTCCAGACTGTTTGTTCGCTTTTCCTTTGACTGACAATGTAGCTTCCAGTCCACTCAAGCCAAGCCCTACCTGAGGCCCCACAATGTCCTGCTTTCTTACTTGCCTGAACCAAGAGATGAAGAGGAGACCATGGCCAACAAACCACTCTTTAGACAGAAAACTGTGTAACAGAACAAGTACATCATTTTCCCCAACATTCTGCGTAACTTGTACATTCATTTCTCTAGATAAAAACAACCCACCCCAAACAAATTGTAAAGCAAAATACTTTTAAATTACCTCAATTTTCCTCCCAAATTGGCATCACTGTTTGAAAATTTAACTAAATGTGATTACAAAAAAACCCACCAAAAATATTCCTTTCTGTCATGGTGAACAGATTATCTCCTCATCCCAGGAAGTCTTCACTTTTCCCTGTTATTATTTTGGGACATGAAAGAAAAAAACCACAAGCTTGCAAGATCTTCAACCTCAGTTTCACTTCCCATTCCCTGTCCTTAGTGTTCCTACTCACGGACAAGCAGAAGCCAACAGACACAGCAAAGCAGACAGACAGGCAGTCAGGCACCCACGAAGAAGATATACAGCTGCTTCTACACTTTCATATAGTACCTTTCTGAGATAGGCTTAAACGTTACATAGCTTTATTCTGTAGGGTATCTGTGTATAGCAGGTATGCATACATATAATAAATTTATCATGCAAATGCACACAAACCCCTTCCTCACACACCCCCTCCCACATCTCTTCTTTCCTCATTATGTGGATGCACCTAGATACCATTCCAGCAGCTTTGCTATAGAAGCCAAACTATGACTTCATATTTCCAGACCTTTATAGCAAACATAATGCACTAAAGCAAAAACAAACAATCCAAAAAACACTGCCTAACTGAGCTACATCATCAGCAGTCTGCACCTTCAGTCACAGCCCTGTGTCTACCAGAGCATGAGAAGGAGAAGACCTCACATGATTTTACATACGTCTGCACTCTGTCTGATCTCGTATTTAAGAACCGTTTGTTCTCTGTCCAGAGGTCTGGAACCCTTTGCAGATGCTACTAGGAGGGGGGCTGCCCTCTTCAAAGAAGGGATCCAAAAAGAAGCAAGTTTCAGCAACCGACGGCCCGGTGTGACCCAGCCCAGCCCAGCCCAGCCCAGCCCACCCTGCCGGCATGTCCTCCCTGCTGCGCTTGTTCCCTTTGCCCTTGGAATGCTATCACTTATTATCACGCTGACTTCTCCAGATGGGGCATTTTGGCTATTGATCTGATAAATAAACAGCCTGCTCGCTCGATCAAAATGTTATTTTGCATTTCAATTACTGTTCACTAATGCAACCTTCATCCCGCCAAGAGCGCTGCTGGCAATGACACTCGACCTGGCACAGGCGTTTGCAAGCAAATTCGGCAATGCCTGCTGCAAGCACCTAACGGGATTACCAACCTCCATTAGATGCATAGAAAGAGAAGGAGATGGACAGACAGTACTGGGCTGAAGGGGAATAGACATGTGCAGAACAGAAGGTGTGAGCAACCTGGACAAGGGGTAGGGATAGGCAGAATCACAAATCCATTTACAAGACAGCTTTGCCAAATATTTTGACGGTGGGAAGTCTTGGAAGCTAAAGACATTCCCTCCAGTGGACAACCCCGACAGCTCATAGCAGATAGACTGAGCTCACTGTGTGTGAGCCATGCAAGAGTTCAGAGCAATGGGAAATGTAAATCAATGTCTGTGACAAGCCAGCAGTGAGCACTGCAAACCCATCAGGGCAAACAGGGTAATTTCGAAAGCAAGTTCTGGAGCCTAGCTCCACTGGGGTTCAGTAGGCCCTAGAGCTGTATGCAGGATGCTGTGTGTAAACCTGCAGGGAGGAAACCCTCTTAGTCCTTGCTGGATTCTTCAGTATAGCGGGAAATGTGACTGCCTTTGGAGAACCTGGTAGTGATACAGCAAGAGAGGGTCATCCAGAGGTGTTGGTAAGAGATGGATCTTTGGCAGGTGTTGGTCTCTATTAACTCAGCACTCTGTTTACATCAGGGAATCCTTTGCCAAATCTCCAAACTGATTTCACTCAAACCCTGTCTACAGTGGGAAAGACAGCACAAATAGCAAGTCAGTGAGCGGCCACCAGCAGTGAGGTCAGGCATGACTATATGGTTATGAGACTACTTCTAGTCCCAAACTCTTCTGGTCATGTGATGTACTTCACCAGGTGGCTGGTTTTTGCACCAGACTCCTACTGCATGATGCAGAATGCACCTTGGCCCCTTTTCTTTTTCCTACCTAAATCCCTAAATGAAATGTAAATCACAAAATGACACAACCATTTACTAATACTAATTGGGGGTGTTGGTCGACAGCCGGCTGAACATGAGCCGGCAGTGTGCCCAGGTGGCCGAGAAGGCCAATGGCATCCTGGCCTGTATCAGAAATAGTGTGGCCAGCAGGAGTAGGGAAGTGATCGTGCCCCTGTACTCGGCACTGGTGAGGCCGCACCTCGAATACTGTGTTCAGTTTTGGGGCCCTCACTACAAGAAGGACGTCGAGGCGTTGGAGTGTGTCCAGAGAAGGGCAACAAGGCTGGTGAGGGGTCTGGAGAACAAGTCTTCTGAGGAGCGGCTGAGGGAACTGGGGTTGTTTAGCCTGCAGAAAAGGAGGCTGAGGGGAGACCTCATTGCTCTCTACAACTACCTGAAAGGAGGGTGTAGCGAGGTGGGTGTCGGTCTCTTCTCCCAAGTAACAAGCGATGGGACGAGAGGAAATGGCCTCAAGTTGCGCCAGGGGAGGCTTAGATTGGACATGAGGAAAAATTTCTTTACTGAAAGAGTGTTTAAACATTGGACCAGGCTGCCCAGGGAAGTGGTTGAGTCCCCATCCCTGGAGGTATTTAAAAGACGAGTAGATGAGGCACTTAGGGACATGGTTTAGTGGGCATGGCGGTGTTGGGTTGACGGTTGGACTCAATGATCTTAGAGGTCTTTTCCAACCTCAGTGATTCTATGATTCTATGATTCTATGCACGCAAATGGTGGTCAGTGCTTTCACCACCCCCTGCACAGTGTGTCTGTGTTGGACTTAGCTCCCAGGTGACAAGGCAATATAAATAGTCAAGAAAATGCATTTCTCTCAATTTCTAGAGATTCTTTGACAAAGATCCTTTGCCAGACCTGGACAAATTTCTCCCATTTCATTACCAGACAGCATCCAGACTGAAACTGCCAGTCATCCATGAGTTAAAAATAAACAAACCCGTGTAACACCCTGACATTATATAAACAAAATGCTAAGTATAACACCCTGAATGAGATCAATGTGACGCATAAAGACAGGATCTATAACTCCACACACTCACACTTCATCTGCTCTGCGTGCCCAGCCTCCCAGTTCCCTCTGCCCTTGGCAAACTAAGCCTGTGTCCCACACCCATCTCTCTCTGGCCAGGTCTATGCTGTAGACCTTGCTCTCCCAGATCTGTCTCTGTGCCCATCCTTTCTCTGAGCCCACTCTTGGGAGCAGACTTTCTGGGAACCATTCTACACCTAGATCACATCTCTTGCCAACCACTAGGCATCCATGCCCCAAACACAGCCTAAGGACCCGTATATACGTTATGACTCCTAGTCAATGGCTCTGTACTTACGACACGAGGCACTGAAGTACAGTGTACTGAGCCCTTAAAATGCAGCCAAAATGTCTCAAAGACTAATTCCAGCCTCAACGCTAATCTTCTCATAGACTTCAGCAAGTCACTGCAGCTCTCCAAGACACTGCTTCCCCAACTGAAAAGCAGGGATATGGTCCTGAATGACCTCTCAGGAACATCGTGAGAGTTAATCAGCAACTATGATTGAAAGAACGGAGTGTGCAGTTGAGTGTGCTAAACAGAACGATGGAGAGATAAGCCCAGTGCTCACATGATGGCCTCCGCTCCAGATTATCAGCAGAATTTGAACCTCTTTCTTCAGCACTGCAGCTCAGAGATTTGCCTGTGTAAGTAGTTAGTGTTTTCCTGCATGCAAGCTAGCCAGAGGAATAAAACATTGGCTTCACAAATCTGTCTGTGTTATACAGAACCAATTCTGACCTCCTCCTACATCTGACTGTACTTTAAGTCCAGTCCCCTGTGACCCTGTCTACACAATAACCTTATCTCTAATACCGCCTAATCCTATCTCCATCTCCCTAGGTGCTATTTCACACACCAACTGCCTCCTGACCACACCTCCATACAACCCATTTTTCCTTCTCCTTCGCAGTTACACCTCACTACAAGTTTTTCATCAAAAATTCATTTTGTTAAAAAATGCTATTATGTTTCATTACAGAACTAAGTCAATTTTGGCAATGTTTTGCACTGTAAGATTTCCAAAACAACTTTAAAGAAAATGAGATGTTTAATTTTGCTTTGTTCCTAGCACTTTGTTTAGCCTGTCATGTGCTGCCTCATGTGTTCTTTGACTGACCAATTGTGCATTGTTTCAAGAACATAACGAAACAAAATATTGGAATTTTCCTCAAAATAAACTTCATTGGAATTTCCACTCTGCTTAAAATTTCAGGTTGCAGCCAGATTTGGGATGAAATAACATTTTGAAACAACAAATATTCTGTGAAACAAGATTCTAATTTTCAGGCAGCTCCACTCCCTGTATCTTCCACACAGTCCTCTGCTTGCACTTCACTCATCAGGTCTCTTTTCTCTATTTATATGCATTCAAGAAACATGTATGTTCTAATGTACGCAGAAACGTTTTGACATTTCTGAAAATTCAAGAGTACCATAGAAGCTGTGTCATCAACTCATATAAAATGGTCATCCTGTATTACTCAGTCCTTTTACATGGTAGGGATTAACCATGTGTCAAGGAGCATCCCGCAGCCAAAAATCAACCCCTCTGTTTTGAAAGCTGAGTGCTGCTGGAGAAACTCAGCTCTGCTTTTCCATCTGGTGCCATTTAAGCTTTACCCCATTCCTTCTGCATCACAATGAAACCACTGCTGGCATGTGATCAGAAGTGCCAAAACCCTGGCTCCCTATCAACTTACAAAAATTGACCTGGACATTTTATCCACTTTGATGAGACCTTGAATGAAACTTCTTTCTCATTCACTCACGGCAAGGAGTGCTACTTCTTAGGACCGCTGTGAGCCACAAAACAATGCTTCATTTTACAACCTGAGGAAAAATTGTTAGAATTGAATATAAGTATCTTACCTGCCACCTGAACCCTACCCAGCATTTTGTAGCTACAGTGGAAATAAATCACAAGTAGTTGGGACAGTATCCTATCTCTTCATTTAAGCCTTGATCCAACTACTATTGAAATTAAATCGTGATTTCTATTGATCTGAACAGGAACTGGACCTCAGAATCTGAAGAGTCATCTGAATGTTGAGCACTGCAGCTATTCCATGCCCTTCATTGGATTTCTGGAGACTTGTCTTCCAGTGGTAAACTACTCCTTCTTCAAACACAGTTTTATTTCAAATGTTCCTGGGAAGGAAAGCAAGATGAACAAATCTTTCCCAGTAGAGGGCTTTCTCAGAAATCCCCACATACCCCAATAAACACTCTTCTTCTGCCAGTAACACTGCACAGATTGATGGCCCTACCCAACCATCGCAAATCATGGGGTACAGTGAATCTATTCACACATCTCCATCTCCGGGTGACACTCACTGACCTGAGCATCCCTTGGAAGCTACTTTGCTGCCAGCTGTGACAGGCTTGTCCACCCTGTGCACTTCACTCCAGAGAGTAAGTTCAGCAACAACAGGCTCCCTAAAAAGATCTCTCTAATAGGGATTCATTTATTTCATTGGATTCATCCTAAGCAGATAAATAGCCCAAGCTCTAGGTACCTCTGACAACTGTCCTGCTTGCAAAGAGGAGGTAAATTCTGTCCGTGTTCAAGCAATTTTCTCACTTCCCACCTTCCCACCCTGGAAATAGTATTATTCTCAAAACAGGATGAATTTAGGGAACCCAAGCTGCAAATCAAAACAGCTACAAGTAGCAAAATCCTCTCCCATGCTGCACCGACCACCTCCCCAGAGAGAATTCCAGTCCACAGGGTTAACAGCAGCTACTTCGTAGGAAAATCACTGCTCATCCCAGCTACACCTGAACTGCCTGTTCTGATTTCCTGAGGTACTAGCTGCAGTGCTGCTCACCACTTGGCATTCACAGCAAATCTGGTACAAAATAGGCTGGATCAGCAAGGGAGCCACAGAGACCGGATTGCAGTGCTGGGAGACGTTGTTCCTGACTGTGCACAAAGCTGGTGCAAACATGAACATCAATGTTCGTTTTCATATTTTTTGTGTGTGCATAATTTAGCTGAGGTGTTTAAGTTCCTCACAAATCTGCAAACACTTTAAAGTTCCTCTGTCCCTGCAGAACTGCTGGATAAGAGTTTCAGGCCAAGAGTTGTTGAGAGAGCGCCTTTTGATATGCTCCTTCCAAATATTAAAAGGAAACTATCAAATTTGGTACAGCAAAAACCTCACACAACTACAACATGAGATCCCTCCAAAGTGACTCATGGCCTGAAACCCTGCTGGAGGGATACACAACCAGTCAGACACAGGACAAGGTTGTAAATATGAAGCACACTTCCTACAAACCTATAGTCTTTGATCAGTTTGGAAGACTAAAACAAAGATTGTTGTTTTGTCCAGCTTCAACCCTGAACAGTGGAAAACATACCTGTTTCGCAAAAGCACTGGCTTGCAAACCAGAGACATTATTCAGGACTTGTGGACTTCCATCAATCCAGATAAATGAATTTTGGTCATAGCTAGTTAAAAAACAGCAAGAAGGCACATTTAAAAAAGCCACTCTGCATTACAACCCCCCACTTCACATTGTGCCTGGAGAAGTAGGGGCTGAAGTACCAGTAGAGATGAAAGGGGAGTTATGGATTCTGGTGTATCCCGTCAGAGCAGTGTTTATTCTAATCAATCAACTGCAAAAATAGCAGCTGAGAGTAATTATTAATAATCAAGTAAAATTGGATTATTTCTCTGCACTGCAGTGTTGTCTGGATGGGGCGGCTGGTGTAGAAATAAAGTTCATCAGAGCAAGCTACTGAAGTAAAATTGCTGACCTCAGCAGTTCATCAGAGAAGGTGGAAAAAGGAACCTCAACTAAGCATATGGTATACTACCTGCAGAGCATGAAGGCTAACAAAAATAATTATTGGAAGGCAGCTGAGCTTAGGCATTTGAATCAAGTCATGTATCCAGTTGTATATCCAAATGACAGTAGTAAGACCTACTGCCAAAGCCTTCCGTTTCTGAGGCATCTGTTTTTGCGATTCCTCATTCCTGAAAGCATAGTCAGTTCCCTCTTCCAAAATGCAATGCTTGAGAGGAAGGGGCTCAAATCTTCCCTAAGTATGTTGTGCCCTCTCTGCAGCTGTGGTCTTGGCTGATTTTATACTCAAGCAATGGAATGGAAACATATATCATAAAGGACCACTATACCAAACACTTCCATTCAAGTCAGGAAATTTGATGTTACTCTGCCTAAAACAACCATAACATGGCATTGCACAGAGACAGACGTATTCTCGAACACAAATACTGAATTGCAACTACAAAACACGCACTTTTACTGCAAAAACAATGGCTCAGTCAACTTCATTCATAAACATGTAGGTGCAACTATATTAGTCATTTGTGACCATGAGTGCCTTGTCTATACAATCACATGTGCATCTCGTAAGTACTTTGCAAACACAATTTAGGAGACTCCATTTGAAAACTAAGTCAGACATGACTTTAATGGCCAGACTGGGTATAAACCAGTAAAGCTCCCTTGCTATAAATGGAATTGTAACAATTTACAAAATTTGGGCAGCAAGTCCTAGAACACTATACTCCTGGCAATAGGAAATACTACCCAGCTGCAAGGGGAATACAATACTGCTACTGAAGGAGGCAGAACTTGGAGTTTTCTGACATCTGTGTGTACAAGACCTCAGCCATAAAACTGAATTAACACAACAAACGTTTTGTGTTTAACAGCTTACTAATTACATTTTCAAATTAAATATTTACTTCTATCTTGAGTATTTCTATAGCACCCAACAGAATCTAAGATGAGTTACTCCCCCATTTACTTTAACAATTTCTTAAATTAAAATAATCCTTTATTTAAAAGGAGCCAGGGGGAATCTGGAGAGTTTCTTTTTGCCCCCCATAACTCTTGGATCATACAGAATGCTACACAACCCGCAATACATATCATACAGGAATAAGGGATCTGAAGAGTGAAGGTTAGTTATAAAGCAGGCAGTGGATGTACATATCTACTCCGCTAAGTCTAATGATCCCCAGGGTAGGCTTTTACATATCACCTGCATCAAAACACTGCTTTCACTGTCCCACTGCAGACACCAGCTGTGCTGGTCTATTTATTTCTTTCTAACAATTTTTTTTCTATTTCAGGAAGTAAGGAGGAAAGAAGGAGAGACATGTGGTTTAACATTTCACTTTGAGTTGGATCAGTCCTGAAAAGTTTTGATACTGTGGATCATCTACCAGGGCAAAAGCATACTATTACTTCTGCAATGTTAGTGTCTGCTTTAGGCACCAGGCCATGGAGCAGGATGAAGGAATGGGAAGAGGAGAAACAGTTCTGGATAAACAGCACCTCAAGTTCTGTCTGTTTGTGTGGGGAAAAAAGGGTTAAGCCTCCTTTGAGGTTCACTTTGTTCCCCGTGGTTTGTGCAAGGCCAGCAATCAATCAATCTTCTCTCTTTCCTCCTTTTTTTTCCTGGGAACCACTGCAGGAATATCATGCCCAGGATCTTGTTTAAATCCACGACTCCTCTCTGTCAAGTCAATTCTTCCCATCCTCCCCCAAGGCCCCCCCCAAGACACCCCCTCCCCCTCTCCCCGAAAAGGGGCCTTCTGAGCTCGTTTTGCTAATGTATTCTCAAACCAAATTAGGGGCTCTGACTCTCGGTGAAGTTCGTGAGTTAGTTGCCGCGATGCACTGAATTAAAGATACCATCTCGGACTGAAATCAGATTAGAGCCCACACACACACATGCAAAAGCCCACTTTCTAATCAATTTTATAAAGGGCCTTCAGCAGAGATACACTAATGGTATTGAGCTAAGATCTTTAAACTAAGTCTGCAAGAAGTCTGCGGAGATAAAACACACACTGTATTAAAGAGAAAGCTCTTCACTGTGCCCTTCCCACCAAGAACCCCGTGCACATTGGAAGAGCACCTCAAAACAGCTCTTCTGAACCTGAGATGTTCCCTCCCGTCCTCCTCTCTTGTCTTCCTCCTTCAGACCTTTAAGTCCTTTCTTTCATTTGCTTCCTGTCGAGATGCAGCAGAAGGTCCCTGCACAGAGGGCAGAGGAGACAGGGGAGCTACAGAGCCCTGGTATGTGTTAGGAATTAGACACAATGAGAACATGTGAGCCCTTTTAGGCCTGTCCCATAAATCCATAAGAAGTGGGCAAGGTGGACGATCAGCTGACCAGGTTCAAGGGGAGGTCCGACTTCAACACAGGTGCCCTGCGGTCACACACAAGATGCTAGGCACTGCCCTGGTGCTTGGCACATATAACTGGGATGCCACAACAGCCGCATCCTGACAGAGATGTGACCGAGTGCACGGTAAAGGGCTCCCTTCAGAAAGCAGGAACTACGCACCCCTGGCATCTTCACATCCTTCCGTCCTAATCTCTCTCTGTTTAGCAGTGGAAGTTCTCATCTGCAGCAGCACGTTTCACCCTCTGAAACCAACGTTCTGGTTTGAAATGTGGCACCCAGGAAAAGAGGAGCAAGAAGATGTAAGAAAAAAATGTTAGGTAAGATTGCCCACAAAGGCTGACTATGATGGGGAGGCAGAAAAAAGTTTATAGAAGAAGCTGCAATTGATTTAATAGCCCGTCTGTTGCTCTGTCACCAACAACCAGAGAATAAAGCAATCTGTGAAGATTCTGGTTTTGCAAGGTTTTCTGTGTCATACTGGGGAGCAATCTTCTGCTCTGTTTTAGTATTTTCAGTAAAAGCAGTCAAAACATTTCACACACATTAGAAAGCCAAATCTCAGAACTCAACATCAGTCTTCATAACTATTTGCTTTCTAAGACATTTTCTAACAAAAGGACGAGAGGACACTTGCTAAGGTAACAGAAAATCTGTGTCTTAACAAAAATCACTTCAAAAATTGAAATTCCTCTTTAGCTATGAGGAAATACACTGCTTAGATCCTCAAAAGTTCTCAGATGACCAGAATGTTCTTCATTTCTGAAACTCTGGCAAATTGAATTGTGACATTCTGCATACGCAGCAGACTCCCCTGAAAATCCTGACAAAAATACGTCAATTACAAAACAAATTTCTCTGACCAACAAATAGCTAACATACACACAAGCCTAACAATGCACTAGAAAAAAAACACTTGAACTTTCACAGGGCCAACCTTCAGCAGAGGGAGCCTTGCCCTTGGTTTTCAGACAGGTGACAGTTCCTAGAGCTTGGAAGGACACAAGCGGCATCCTGCAGCAGAGAAAACCCCAACTATACCTTTTAAGGGGCTGCAGCAACAATTTTCCAGGAACTTGAGCTCTTCTCACCGTTAGCACAGAACAGAGACGATCGTAGGTGCCTTTTTAGTGCAGAGCCACAGCGCACAGGGACCACGACTCCCAACCTGCTACACTCCTTCTTCATCTGCGTGGCTCAGAGTAAAACCTGTAGTTTGTATGAGCTGCTCCTCCATATTTACTGCATGCATGCATGCAGGATGTAATCCAAAGGTTATATGAAACCAGCAAGTGCCCTTCTGACCACAACCACCACCCCTATCAGTCACCCCCTCACCAGCTTTCTCTAAACAAAGTAAGGGGACCTCAGCAAGAGAACTGTGGCAGATATGGGGTCTGACTGCCCTACACAGAAGCCTTGCTGAGCAAAATTTCTCAGAGCTCAGATGGGCTCCACTTTCCCTGAGACAGCTTCAGGCCTCACACCACTGTGGAGTTTTACAACCATTATGTGCTGAGGATGACGCCAGTTTTCAATGCAATTAACCTTTCCAGCCTAATGAAATGGCTCTATTGGCTGGGGTGGTAGCAAGGAGCCCCTTGACTCTGGCAGGCTCCTGAGGATGGGTTATCGAGGTTGCAGAGCATTACTGCTCCACTTCTATTTGCAGGCTGCAGCTAATCAATGCCAGACCTGAAAGGAGTAGGCAATGCCAGCCCCAGCATCATACTCCAACATCATATTGATCCCTGGGAGAGGGGACTTGGGTCTGCGCCCATTGATCTGCTGTGTCACAGGCAGCGTTCTTCCAGGAACGTACCCCGGGCAGCAGAAGCACACAGCTGGGAGAAAGGGGAAAATTACTCAGATGGAAAAGCATAAGGGCTACCCCAGAGGCGATACAAAGGCAGCAAACTGCCCTGTGGCTTAGGAAGAACCAGATCTGGGATGGAGCCTCAGGCTTTTGTGCCGTTTTATTCTCCTTAGCTGGAATAAGACAGGCACAACAGCCCTCCCAGGGGTGGGTGACAACTACTGTACCCTGAGGGCTGACACTTTTGAGCCACTTTCCTTCCTTCTAGCTGTTGAGCTTTGGGAAGTGGTGGTGGTGGAGAAGGGGTGGGGTGCAAATCTGATATTATGTGATAAGGCCCCAAACATGCACTGCCTGTGGAGAGAGGGAGGGAGAAAGTGGCAGGTACCTTTGCCTCCCATATCAAGCCATCCTGTCAATACAGCCCACGGGGATTTCAGTCTTGGAGTTCTGGAGAAGTACAAACCTGACCCACATTTGCCTATGACTTTAACAGTCTCTGTTGAGATTTGCCCTGCAGCCCTCAGTCGATCCCAGTTCTTTAATTTCATACCTGCCACAGACATGTCACCAAACTCAAGCACCCAAAATTCTAGAACCTAAATTACACCCTTGAAAAATTATTAAAATGGCTTTAAAATCAGGAAATTCTGCAAATAACAAATATTGTTTTCTGTGTCTGTTTCAGTTTCCTGGGTTACTTGCATGCTTTCAAACCATGATATCAAACTTCCTTCTGCAATGCTGAGGGCAAGAAATTTGCATTATGAAACAAAACCATAACTGGTGCATCACTTCACTTCAAAAAAGAGGCCTCATCAAATATTGCAAGACTACAGACTCCTCCTTTCTCCATCTTTGTTGCTTTTCTTCTTTCAATAAAGCTTGCTTTCGCTTGCACTGTTTAGCATCATTATTTTCACGCACCTTCCTCATTCTCTTTTACAAACTTTTGCTGTATTTTTCAAATACCCAGTGTATCTTTCAAACACAGATCAGGCTCAAACTTCAAAAATCACATAACCTGAGAAGTGTGTTCAATGTTCCAGTGTGATAAAGATATAGCCAGGACACATTCAGGACTCAGCTCAATGTCCTACCTGAAACTCTAGTTCCTTTTTGTATACTCACTCATTGAAAAACAAAGAAAGGGAAGAAAAGCTACCAACCAGCTGGCCTTAGGAGCTTTGAGATGTGTTGTCCGTGTGCACCTTCCACTGGGAGACTTTCTTGCTTTGTGTGTAGACCTCATGGAGCAGCATACACTTCCCACAGAACCTCAATATTCAAAGGCAGAGGGGCAGGGGACAGAACATGCGTATGGAAAATGCGTTGTGAAGAAATTTAATTCTTGTTAACATCTTTAACAATGCTGGGCTGTAACATTCTGCATGGCATCCAGCAATATCTACTTCACCTGGAAGTCAGTCTGGAGCCTACCATTATACAACAATCTGCAGATGGAAATCACTGAGGTTTTTTGAACTTCTGGCTATAGGAAAGAGGAGTTGAAGAAACCTAGACCTCTGCACGTGAAAGGACAAAAAGCCTTCTCATGTCTGGCATGTTCAGTGATGTCTCAACTCTCAAAGAGCAACCTGCCTCCCTAACATTACAGAAACAGACATTTTAGCTCTAGCAGGTGTTTCAGGACGGCTAGAACTGAATCCAACACAGGGAAAAGGATCTCCTACAACCCCAGCCAAAACACTTCATACACGTAGTGCTGCACTTCAGGGACAGTGACGTGTGGTCCCATTTTCCTGGGAAATTGAGGGAAGGCTGCTGAATGGCACCCTGTCACAATAAAGGTAGGTGCTGCTGATAGTGGCAGTTTCCAGACAGGTGAAGATACAATGCTAGTGTTGAAACCACAGCCATTATCTGGTGAAGGAAGGAACAAGGAAGTTAAAATTTCTGTTGCAGATACCACTAAGCTTTGCTTGGGTCTGAACAGAGCCATACAGTTGCAGAGCACATCAGACAAATAGATGGTGAACAGAGACTATTTGAAGACTCCCAGTACAGACATTTCTGGTGTCAGCCATCCACAGGCCGCCTTCTCTGGAACTGGTGCCAAGTAAAGTTTCCCTATTTGAACCTTCATTTTAAAGAGCCTTTGGCCACTCAGGTCCTACATTTGAGAAGTAAAGGATGATGCTGCAGAACTGCCCAGGAAATAAACCTGAATAGTAGCTTTGCCCTACATACTGACCTGGGAAGTAATTAACCCATCAATATTGCCCTTCTTCAAGTCACAAAGCTCCCAAGAATAGCAGAGGCACAGAGCATTCACATTGGTAGAATTCAAAAGCTTTAACTCAGCCAATCTGGGGCAAAGCAACACTGCAGATCAGGGGGAGGCCTGGCTGAGGTGAGAGGGGAAACAAACCTTCAGTGGCTTAAAAAGGCATGTGATGCAGTCCTGGGGAAGCCCCGGATTTCACTAATGAGACAGAGCCAACCCAGAAGATGGGAACAATGGGAGATGGGGTAGAACAGAAATTAACTCTCTGAAGACTCCAAAAGGTGGCAGAAAAGAAAAACAGAAAAATAGGTTCCGATAACTGTAAATCAAAGGCGAACTGGATCAGACTGCAGCAGACCTGCCTCAAAAGGAGATGGTCAACAGGTAAGCAAGAGAAGCAAGAAAAACACTTTGTCCTTTATGACTTTGGCACAGCGTATGAATAGAGGTAGGGCACAGACAGCGTGATATAGATGCTGCCGGGGTAAAAAGGTCTCTGAAATTAGTGCTTACGCACGCGGTGCAATACACAGAGACCGCCTCTCAAAGGGGAATATTTTCCAGAACTACAAAATGTGCTTATCTCCAATATCTGAGCGTGCAAATCAGGACTGCCACGTGCAGTGTAAGTTTATATATAAGCATATAGGAACATGCTTGGAAAAGAGACAAAGGAGTCTCTGCCATTCAGCCAAAAAGTCTGTGTCAACGTAGCACTGATGCATTTGCACAGCACGCAAGCTTTCATCTTGACTACAGAAATTCAAGCTAAAGGGCTCAGCACATGGCACCCATCTTCAGGAACTTCCTTCCCACCAAAGCAAAAATGGAGAACAATCTAATTTTTGGGATGGTGACTGGGACAGGGCAGGTTATATTATTAAAGGCATTATTCTCATTACAAAAGCACTTCACAGATGCGAAGTGTTAGGCAGTGTACTACATATTAAAGATCTGTCTTTGTCCATAAGAACTTGCATTCCAAAGACAGACTAAAAGAAAGAAAATATTTCGATGCACAATTTACAGGCGGGGGAAAGAATCAGAGACTTGAAGTGTTTGCTCAGTTCACCTAGGAAAGTTATAGAAGAGCTGGGAACTGGGCTTTGATCCCGATCCCAGCTTTAGACCATCCAGCCTCCTTAAGAAACAGAAAGTGGGAGAGCGGCTTAATCACAGGAGTTACTTCGCGTGCTTCCAAGAGCTATGGATGTACTTCATTTATTGGTAGGGACATAATACCACAGAAGAAACAAAAAACACCACCACCAAAAAACACCGTTCACATCTGCAAAATCTTTTCAATTTGCTCCAAAACTTATAGTATAAGTACATTCGAAGAATTTTCAGGATTTTTCTTCTTTCATGATGTATGTTTGCTTTGATTTTGTTTCATTTATTTTAAGAGAAAGATAATTTTCTCTCAGAAATGACAACTATGCAAGGACAACTCCATTTCTTTCCCTAGCTGTGCTGAAACAAAATAATCAATTTTCTCAAGTTAAAATTTTACTACTTCCTTGAAGGAAAAAAAAAATGTCCTCGAGATAATCCCCACTCACTGCAAACACGAACCAGACAGCAGAAGGAAGTCCTGGACAGGAGAAACATCCACTTGAGTGTCTGCAGGAGAAGGAAGGAAACAGGGAAAGGTTCCCTCTGCCAGGCCAGAAAGCATTAACTCCACACTCTGTGAGCACTGCAGCTAGGGTCTGGGGAGTCTGTGCTGCCATCTTCAGGGATGCTCTCATCCTTCTGTGACCCGAAATCGCAAGTGAAGGAATACAAAAAGGGGAGAATTGCCACAAAAAGTAAGAAAAATAAAAAGGAGGTATCAGCTCTGCTCTTTTCCCTCTAAGATGGCTGGTTGCCTTGTCTTGGCTAGCTCATGAAGAATCATGGAAATTAAAACTGGGAAAGCCAAGTAAGTCCTGCCGCCTAGTCCATATACATCCCCAGGCTGCAGTAAAGCTAACTAATCATTGGTGTTCAGCTCTGTCTGATTTCTCTCTTCTGTCCTAATCCAGAGCGGGATCGGGTGATTATTCACTGAGCCTCGATGGCAGATGCTCAGTAGATGCTAACTAACCATCTACTCTACAAAGCAATTTCAAAGAGACAGAGTGAGAGACCCTGACCCCTTCCCACAGGGCTGAATTAAAATGAAACAGTTAATTGTGGGCCCACAGGGTTCGCAAAGCCCTGTTTTGCAAGAACAAATCACAGGTATTCCAAAAAACTCATGTATATGTTATTCTTCCTCAGACAAAACAGCGAGATTTGAGATGCTGTGGGGATACGTGCTGCGTAATAATGAAGGTAAATTGAAGAGGACAAACCAGATTCTCCTTGTTTCTGACCTAGCAGATGTGTGCATATCTTGAATCATTCTGAAGTGCCTTTTGATGTGTGCAACTCTCCCTTTTTTCCCCACTACAACCCATTCCACATTGCTGTGAATTCTTTGTCTCTTCTCTGAGTTCTTACCTTGTTACACATACCTTACATTTTTCAAATTGCTTTACAGGCTCCTGGCCACAGGGCCCTCATGGATCAAATATTGCACAACAAAATACAACCCATTAATACTGTGTTTCCAAGTTGAAAATCATGTCTGTTCCCCAGCTGCTATGCTGAGACAGGACTTTCTTTACTGGTCATAACGCTGACTGAATGGGAACCGTATTCTTCAGATCTCTATTGCCCTCTGGCCTCACTATCCCCATGCCCTCAGTAAACGTGACTGCTTCATCTTCTCAATTCATCTAAATGACAAAATAAGAAATAATGGTTTTATTCAAATTAAGCATCAAGTATTTGCTCCTACATAGGTCAGTATAATCGCTGAAGGTTATAGATATAAAACAGTACTATTGTGTTTTATTAATATTAACAACCCGTTTTTGTTTAAGCTTTTGGCTTTGTATTTTATTTCACCTAGGATACAGTTATTACCTCACAAAATGGAAGAGTTCCTTTTTTATCCACTCAGGTCACTGTAAAAAATGTATTACAAAATGGTGATTTATGGTGAATAAGAAGCAACATGCAGCATCTTTCAACCACAAGGACTTCAAACTGCTACTCAAAATTGTATGCACATTTAGGGATCGTTTCACTCATCCCATCTCTGAAGCCTAACGCAGCAGCTCTTCTGCAGCATACAGCCAGAGTTCAAGAAGTGAAAAAAGAATTCTGTCCTAGTGAAACTATAATGGGAAATAAGGAACAATGTAAATGTCTGAGCTGAAATTTAATCAGAACATCGGTATCCACCACATAACCAATACTGCAATGCCACGATGGGTGCCAGGGGCACAGAGACAACCCTGGTGCCAGGTTGAGGTGCCAGCTCTCAGAGCAAAGAATTTTTCATCAGCAACACCAGCTCTTGCCCTGCCTTCCACATTTGCTTTCTTGCCTCCTGCTCAGCTTTGCTAACCTGTAAGAACAGTCAGGACCACAATTTAGTGTAAGCGTGAATGGAAGAGGAAGGAGAAAGTAAATGGTTTGCTCCTAACTGTAGAGACTCCTTACTAAAAGAGTTGATTGAACAGAGTAGAAAGCTGTTGCTTTGCTGATGGATTATTTTAAAGCCATTCCACAAAATTTAATAGACAGTCTCTTCTCACATTGTCCTGGCCCTTTCTGTTATCCATCACATGCACTCAGCTTGGTCCATCTGTTTTGCCCGTCTTTCAAACACGCACCAGCCTTCCCCCATGCCATCCCTCACTTCAGTCAATGAACTGGCTGACATTGTCTCACAGCCAGTGCCTGTGACACATCCCTCCGCAAGACCCACATCTACTGAAAACACTGGCAGAAAGCAACTCACTAATGATGGGTGAGATGTGCAACAAAGGACTCATGCTCTGTCTTTTCAAAATCTTTACAAAAAATAAATGCACTCACAGTCTATAAAATTGGACAGATTGTTTTTCTTTTCCCCAGTGCTGGCCTGCTGCTGGTCTGGGGGAAAGAACAGAGATAGCAAATCCTTCGTCTTCTCAGCTTTCTGATCGCTGCCTTGGTGCCTTCTCTGCTGATACCTTTCCTTTCCCTATTCACGCCACACTTTCCAGGGCAGTACCGTGTTTCACCGCACCTCTAACAGCAGGTAGCACACCACAGCCTGGGCCCTAGGAAGAGGCATTCCCCATATCATCCTGGGATGAACCTGCAAATCTGCTGCTCTGTGCCTCTAACCTCTGCGACTGCTCCCGAAAGGAGATGCGGAGGCACTGGGGAGGTGTGTGTCACACTGGGTGTGTGGATGCTGCGGCAGAGGAGGGTATGAAAGGCAAGCTCCAGAGGTAATAGCAGTGGCTACTGCAGGCCACCACAGAGGAGCATGAACAGAGACAGCAGGAGACAGCTTATCCATGCCGTGCTTTGGACTATGCAGTAATCTCAGCCTCTCACTTTCATGAGTGCTAAATTCACACAAAAATGTTTTTTTTAAAACCCACCACAGGCGATTAAGCTGTGATCTAGATTAATTAGCTGCCATATTTCATTTTTAAAATCAGAAGTGGCCTGTGCTGACACCAGGGAAACTTATAATATTTTTACTTGTACCTAACTGCCTCTGATTTTTCACGCTGCCTAGAACTGAACGGCTGGG
>NW_008795405.1:2598483-2614914 GCF_000699145.1 Aptenodytes forsteri | reverse complement strand
CTCACTTCTCACTTTCATGAGTGCTAACAAAAATGTTTTTTTTAAAACCCACCACAGGCGATTAAGCTGTGATCTAGATTAATTAGCTGCCATATTTCATTTTTAAAATCAGAAGTGGCCTGTGCTGACACCAGGGAAACTTATAATATTTTTACTTGTACCTAACTGCCTCTGATTTTTCACGCTGCCTAGAACTGAACGGCTGCTCCCAGCCTCACTTACCCATACCCGGCAGCTGCCTGCACCCACTGCTGGAAGCAATTCTGCTGCACCCCTGGGGACGAGTAGTGGGCTGAGGGTGGGGGACCAGGGATCTCCTAATGAAAGTGCTGACCCTGGTGTAACCCGCGTGCCCCAAGTAGCATTGCTTCAGTGTTGAAAACAAAAGATTGATGAATTGTATAATGTACTTTTACTGCTGCTAATTTTTCTGAGTGCTGCTGTTTGGTGTGTCCTGGAGGCTAACAGGCCCCTTTGGCCACAAAACAATATTTACTCCATCCCAGCAGCCGGGCTGCTGGAGGCAAAAGATGTGTCCTTGCTCCCCAGGTGATAAGCAAACGTCAGAATTCACATCAGGGAAAGGACATGTCTGACAGAGGTTCAGCATCGCTGCATGGAAACATGGTTCACCTTCTACATCCTATTCCTGTGAAGATCTTTTACTTCGCACCTTTAAATCCTTGCAGAAAGCGGGGGATAGGCAACAACCTTGTTTAAGCAATGTCATGGACTGGCTTTTCCAAAACTAATTTCTGAAGTGCTAGATGCTCCTGTCCAGTGCTGTGTTGCTCCCTGTCCGTTAAAACTGTAGCTCCTCAGAGCAAATGCTGTTCAACCCACCTCCACAAAATACCTTTCACTCTTGATGACACTTTAAATAAGTGTTGGCTCCATAACCCCAATCCCAAATCTACATCTCCTGCTGGAATCAGGAATTCTCTCAGGGATTTAATATGTTCATTCAGCAAGTTCACACTCCTGTTAGGTTGTTTTATGTACTACCTTTACAGGAGAAGTCCTAACAGCACCCTCCTCAGGCCAAGGAGATGCTCTGAGACTCAGTTCAGCAAGAAGCATCTCCTGCAACCAAGATGGAGCTTCACGGGAGATATCCTTGCTTGCTTTAGTACAGATGGACACACACAAGAGGTGTGTAAAGGGTGCATGCATAAGGCACGTAAGTGAGGCAACAAATCCATTTACACCAAGAAGCAGGAGATAGACACCGTGTAATTCTCCATATGTTCATTGGCATATAAAGTATTTATATGAAATATCAATGCAAGGTATTCCTCAAAAACAGGTAAAACACAGAACCTTCCTTTCCTTCTCCATCTCTATGTACACCAGCTAGAGCAAGCACTGCAGAAATGTAAAGAGCCACCAGAACAGGAACTACAAACCAATGCCATCAGCCCATGAACTTCTCAAGTGCAGGAGGTGTTGCCATGTGCTGTTCTCTGTTCCCTCCCTCCCACTCAGCAGAAGGGACTTCAGATAGAAATAAAAGTTGGGAGAAAGTGAAACCATCTCCTGCACCACACTGCCAAAAGCCAACAAGGAGGCAACAGGTAAGCACCTCGTAATCCTGCAACACAGCACAAAGACTTGAAACCATATTAATAGCCAGCAGCAGCCAGTAGAACAGGCCATAAAAATGTTTAAAATTGGTTGGTGGTCCCCAGTTCCCCCCTTTTCCAGCTCACTGACTGTGAGCTTTTTCTGACGGAGATACTCTGTAATATCTCTATTACAATGAAAAAGGTCAGCTGAGTTTTTCCTTCTTCCATGCCAAGCCAGTGTTGCTCTAACTTGCCCCAAATGATGCAGAGGACTCTACTCCCATCCCACCACAGAGCAATGCGTCATTCCTGCCTTCTCTGCTCCCTTGGAGCAGAAGTGCAGCAGCACAGGCCTCCTACCAGCTGCTAACGTGCATCTTCCTTCTCTAGTTGCAGGGATGCTAAACACACTGTAATAAATCTCCTCATCCCAAGGGAACAGTTCTCTTTCTTCAGGCCCCATGACATTACACACAGCAGCTCTTTCCAATGTCAAAAGCTCCATTTCAAAGCTCCTCCGCCCTCTGAAATATCCTGCTGCCCTACGTCTCATCACTTCTCCCCAGTGCAATTTGCTCCCAGCACCACCTGGCTTTCACGTTCCCCACAATGAGTGCAGGAGGCAGGCTCTGCTTTCAGCCAGTGACAGGGGCCACGATAGGGCTGTCAGGTGGAAGGGACCTGTGTGTTTGTGTGGGCAGGCTTTACATATGTGCCTCTTCTTCACCTCACAAGGATGTTGCTGACAACTTTCACCTTGTAGCAGAGAGACAAAACAAGACAGTCTGCAAATTTGAAGGAAAGCCCATTTCCAGTCCAGTGGCCATACAGTGCATACTGAATTAAAAAGCTGGAAGAGAAACAAAGCAGTAGTTTTGCAAAGTTTGACCCCAATTTTTAAGCAAATTCTCATTCAATTTTAGCAACAGAAACCTGTGCATGTGCTAGCAAAATCTTTCTTCCTCCTCTGTGATCTCTCCTTCTCTTAAATCTGTTGTATCCAAATTCCAACTTTCTGCAGGAAGAAATGGCTGTGTGTTTTCAGCATAGATTCAGTAAGTAAAACGAGAAAAGCGGTGAGAAATATATGTTTCCTACCATGCTTCAGACAGAAACCTCAGTCGCACGGCAAGACACAGCCACAGTGACTGGACTGCTGTCCTTGGCTTTTCAGTCACCATCGCTCCGTCACAGTCTGATCTCAAGCTCCATGACACAGGTTCTACCCTTGCTTGTCTTTCCTCCAGCTCACCTTCTCCAATCAAACACAGCTCCAACAGTGGAAGTATACTGTTTACAATCCAAAATGCTCAAGATCATTCTGAACCACCAACTCTCCTTTGGATCTCTTGTCTAGAGCAGTTGAGTATTGCCTGGCATTGCTTTTTGCATTTCCTTGCAGCATCAGAGTTCTCAGGATACTACAGAATCAGATGGTGCTAAACTTAGATTTCCTACCCACAGGGGAATATCAGGGAGGTTTTGCTTAAGGCACACTTTGTTACATTTGCCTTCCACTTCTTCTTGATTTTATCTATTGCTATAAAGATGCAATTGCTGCTCAGCTTGATGGCATTATATAGATACCTTAAAAGGAGCTTGAAACCAGAGTCGGGTCTCTTCTTCCCAGCTATCTTGTTCTAGTCTTCTTTCTCCTTTGCACAGGCCATCTCCTTCCACAGGTTTCATCCTCATAAATTTGGCAAAGGACATTCTCATCTGGAGCTCTCTGGAATTCTCCACATGCCGGAATGCTTCTTTGGAGTCCTCCTTTACTCACCTCTGCTGTGTTTTTATCCCGATAATACTCTCTGCAACTTCAGCGAGTTCACACTCCACCTCCTCTCACACCTCATTTGGCATTTTGTCCTCTGTGCATTTTAGCAATGCATCAAACTGCTCCCCAATTACCACTATGTAGCCTTCTCCAACATACTTCAAATTATTCCCAAAGGGCTGAAAGAATTATTTCATGCATTAGAAGCACAAAACCTGAACTCTGAAAGAAGCAGCCGGTGATATGAGGCACTAACAGCACCTGGAGGAGTTTTACAGAAGGAAAATCACTAGTTTCTGTCCTTCCCATACAAAGCTTTAGTCTTTTCCGCCCGCCCCCCACTTCAATATGATTTCTTATATTAGTTCCAGGTATATCTTCCTCTACTGTGATGTTGAGCTGAATGGCCTAAGATTAATCTTGTGCCAGTTTTACACTGGTGTATCCCATCTGATTTTCACAGTTACTTGTCATTTACACAAGTAAAAATGACAGCAGATTCAGATCCAAAGTACCTTAGAAGACAGTTTTAAAAAGCAAGTTCCCAAACACGCTCAAAGCTTGTAGATGGCTTCTTCATCTTGTGGCTTCTGCTTGTCTAGTTTCCCATATAAATTCTTAACACCATCCTCTTCCTTCAACAACAGTGACAGCATTTCATGGTTGTTAGTTGCTCTCAGAAGATGAAGTAACTTGATATAAATTACCTATGGCTGCGAGTGAAACAGAACCTGTTAGCACAGTAGTCGCTCCTAGAAGGCAGCAAGTACTGACTACACTATTACAGACAGAAGGTTTTCTATCACAGTAGAAGTTATTTTACTATGGCATCTTCCTCAGAGATTTTTCTCTACAGCTATTAAAGGTTTTTTCCCTGGTTCAGTAGTCCACATCATGAACAGTGTCAAATCTTTATCCTAACTCTCATATTGGTGATGTACCAAAGATTCAGTGAGACCACTCAGATGTTGTTCTCCCAGAAGAAACCAGAGACAATGAGGATTGAGGACATGGGTCAAAATAACGGCAACCCCCAAATGAATGGAGTGTTCCCTGTTAAATCTGCATTTAATTGTTGCCCACTGCTATTCATTTAACCTGTTAAGAAAAGAACCCCGATAAACCAGCTACTGACTAAGAAAAAGATAAAGAGGATATTTGAAACAAATACCTCTACGTATTCATCATATTGTGATGTGGACAAGCTATACTCTAGACTAGATGAGAAATTCCTGTATCTCCTGATGAGACACAATAGATGCTCTTGATGAAGCAATTGTGAATTTAAGACAACATACCTGTCATTCTTAACTCAGGCTGCAAGAGCCCAGCGATTCAGAACCCAATGACACAGGTATACTCCCAGCTGTCAATCACCTACACAAGTGACATCAAGATATACTGCCAGGGAACCAGGTAGGGGGATACTTCTCTTCCACATAGGTTTAACCTAAATGTACCTAGAATTTCTATGTGTCACTTTATTAGGAAGAGACTGACAAACTAGATAGTTTTAAGACACCATAAAATGATTGGGTAAACTCAAGTATGAGAAAAAAACCTCAAGGGGCACAACATGAGGGCATGAACCCAAACATAGTAGGGTCTGTCTGAACATTAGGAAACACTTTTTCACTGTGAGTGTGACTGAGCACTTGCACAGGTTGCCCAGAGAGGTTGTGAAGTCTCCCGTCTTGGAGATATTCAAAAGCCGTCTGGACATCGTCCTGGGCAACTGGCTCTAGGGGGCCCTGCTTGAGCAGGGGGGTTATACCAGATGACTTCCAGAGGTCCCTTCCAACCCCAACCATTCTGTGATTCTGTGAGAAAGCAAGAGATTGCTTCATTTAGGAAACAGTGTGCAAATACACAAAAGATGTGCTCATAAAGACAGTTATGTATTTCTCAAAGACTGCATGAAACTCATATGGGAAACACTAAGGTTTCTCTTTCCTCATCAAGCGTCTTTACCATGAGATCTCCACAGATGGTGGAATCGCTCTTCAGGGGATGTGGTGAGAGCGTCCAAACATATACTAGTAAGATGCAGAAGGGAGTGTGCAGAGTAGGACCCATCAGGGATGACAAAGAGCCTCCCTGGAGGCTCCACGAGGTCCGTAAACATGGAAACTCTCTCTTAATGCAGTAATGAGAGCACTGCCAAGATGCCCAGAAGAAACCCGCATGTACTTTTTAGAGGACACAGTAATTTGAACGTTTCCAAAGAGCTGGCCTGTGAAAAGAAAGGTGCGATGGCTGCTCTCCAGGCAGGCCCTGCAGCCCCTTTTGCAGCAGCGAGGTGCCCAGCGCACTGTCGGCAGAGCCCAGTCCCCCACTGGAGGAAGCAAAACTATTCTCCTTTCAAAAGAAGGACACTTCTCTCTATGCTGCCTTTATTTCTACCCAAATCTAACAGCCAGTCTCCTGCAGGCTGAATATCACTGTCTTTAACGTCCCAAAGATCCTGCGTTTGCAAGTTTTCCTACAACGACAGCTGAAAGACAGAGATGCTGCAGCTCACAAGTGTGACAGTGAACTCCTCTTACAGGAGGAGAATTTGTCGCTGAAGATGCTTTTCCCACCAAGGCTCTGTAGTCCTAAGGAGCTCTTATGGAGCAGATATTTGAAAAGATTTATCCATTCCTCTTATTACCCATGGCAGCCATATCCACTTCCACCCTTCCCCAGACCTCCACCTAACCATGCTGAATGGCTGTCTGGTGCAGAAAAGCAACCTTCTTCCTATACCCCATGTCAGGCTCAAGCACTGTCCCTGAAACAAGCCACCTTTGTCCACTGGCTTCCCTTAAACTCTAGCTTTAGCTCTGAACCCTTTTTAAAAAAAACGAGATCTCCATCACTCTGGATGCCCTCATTCCCCCGAAGCCATGTCTCCTACTTCCTTCTCCCCCTCTCCAGTGTTACACAGCAGATCTATCTAGGGACAGGGTCAGGTTTTGCATCACAAAATTTGGGGTGCAAATCATTCCTCTATCTCAAGGGAATCAAGAGTATTTCTGTGCCCACCTTCTATCAGCTACATGCTGTGAGCGCAAAAAGCCTGATGTCTGTACAGGCCTCCCACCGTGCCTCTCCCCACCACAGGCATGCTGACACTTGGTGGAATTCGGTACCCAAGTCACATCGCCTTCCCTGAAAATCCCAACTGCAGTAAAGTAGCATGAACCATTCCTTTATGGTATGTATTTACCTGGTCCCTTTTCAATCTACACGTCTGAATCAAGTAAGTTATCTCCTAAGAGGGAGTCGAGAACTTATAATAGACACCAGTCGCCCAACCTCTTTTAATCTATCCAATATTAGACCCGTTAGTCATCAGGATAACAATCCTATTTGCAAATCAACTACCTTTATCAGATAACCAACGGGACCTAGTACAATATCTATTAGTCCAACAACATCACCACCAAGATATATAACTGCTTCTGTACAAAAAGCCTTTCTCCTAATCCTTCTTAAACTCAACAAGACTGATTGGGTTTTATTATTCATGAATTAATTTTTAACTCTTGGTCCAACAGGGGAATTGAATCTATAACATTTTTCAGAGACTGAAGCAAAGTAATAGTATGTTGAAAAAGCAGACCAGCCAAAAGCAGGTATTTTTTCTTCTTTCAACCAACAATTAAAGGGGCAGGGGGTGGGGTGGGCTGCATCTGTTTTTCCCTAAACACCTGCGGGGAAAATTCTAAGGAGAATTAGTGTATTAAAACATGTATAAATACCACATCCCTGTACTGTGAGAGCTTTTGCTTTTTGTTTCATAATTATGTTATTTAAAAAAGGCTGTGGAATTAAATTTGTTCATATTTTTAAAACTAAGTCCATGTTAGAATAGGAATTAAATTAAATTTGTTCATATTTTTAAAACTAAGTCCATGTTAGGAACTCAAGTCAAGAAGGGAAATTTCGACAGAGGCGGTCGGTATTATTAGAGAAGTAATGATCATGGGCAGTGATTAGGGCTTATAGAATCCTCTGCAATGACAGTCCCCTAGCTGTAATTGCTAGAAGAAAAGGAACTGCTCTGTTAAAAACAAAACAAAACAAAACAAAAAAACCCCAAACAACACTTCTAAAAGAATAAAAAGAGAATGGTCAGAAACACTGTAGGTGTTGAAATAAAAAACCAAAGTATCTCATTGTCAAATACCTTTCTAAGCAAGGGGTTTCGTAAGGGGAAGCACTCTATATTTTGTGCCTTCCAAAACCAACATCACACTAAAAAGAAAAAAGAAGAAATAAAAGTCTCGAAAATAACAGAAAATTAAACAGAAAGAAAAAAGAAATTCCAAACCACTGACTTTTCTGGCTACGGCACATGAGCCCAGCTTTATCTGGACAATGTTATAGTTAGACCTATGTTCTGCACACCGTCTTTCAAATTCCTCTCTGATACTTTATTTAGAGAAAATCTCTGTTCCTCTTTAAAAATCACAAATTCCAATATGCATTGATTTATAAACAGAAGATCTAACTGCAGTTGTTTAATAGCACCTAACCCTATATAACCCATAATTATATATGTTTCAAGAGAAACACCAATTTTTTTTTAAAGCACAAATTTTACATATGGTATATTTGTACAGCATTCTAAATTTATAGAACACCTTGATAGCAAGGCTATCAACAGATTTACAAACTTTAATTAACAAAGACTTGGGACAACCTTGTGATGAAGACAGACACACCTATCACTATTTTTTGTATACATTTATACACACATACACACAGAATACACAACCATATGCAGAAAAGTTTACATATGCATACAAAAAGCCATTGTATGGATAACTGTTTAAGTGAAACAGTACACTATGCAATATCAAATGAACATGTGGTTATATATAAAATTCTATATTTTGTATTCATGTGCATTCTGTTAATTTATAGTATGGGCACATGTATTTAAAAATAAGTATACACACACACACCCCCTGACATACATGCACTTACAGATCACTGTATGCAAGAAAACTGTTTCTCTCGTACTTCGACTCATTCTAGTCCTCTATAGCGTGCTTGGTGCCACTACGCAACTTGTACCAATTATTCCGAAGGAGACGCGTCTGGTATCATCTATGTAAAGTAATGCATATGGACACATCGATAGTCTTAACCATCATTTTCAAAAGGTCATATTTGCTACAAGCTATTAAGGCAAAAAGAACACACAGTAAGTAAAGTCAACATCCTTCAGAAAGCCCAAGCACTGAAATGCAAGTTCCCATGTCGGGATTTCCTTGGCTTTAAAAGTGAGTCTCGATTGTATCGGGCAGCTGTGGCCCCCTCCCTGCCCCAGTCCCTGGTTAGGCTGCATTACAGGCTGCACATCATCACTTGGAAGTCGCTGCGTAATACAGTTAGGTGTACGGAGAGCCTTGATCCAGCCAGATACCTTCGCACTACCAATGAAGCTGACAACAAAAAATGCCTACTAAAGAGTGTCAGGCAATAGGCACCAACATTTTAGTTTCGTAGGAGAACGTTTTCAGTATCTCCCTGTACCATTACCCCCTTAGTCTACAAAAATGACCAAAAAAACCTCATCAACAGAAATACAAAAACTACAAAGACACTGAATTAAACTCTTAGAGATAAAAGTAGAAGCAACATCATGTATGTCTGAAAAGGAGCTGAAGAAGGACTGAATTTGTGTGTTCTAAAGAATTAAATTGCTCTTCTTCCTCTACAGCACTTTCTGAACTGTTAAAACTAGATAGCAATCACATGCCATACACGGTCCAGAAACAAAGAAAAATAAAACGACAGCAACTCCTCAAAACTGCTGTATAAATCAAAGATTGTTTTAAAAAATAAAAAGCAAACTATGAAGAAAATGTACACATTGAAAATGCATTTCAGCTAATTCTGGTTATGTGCACCAAAAAAAAATTCTAAACCAAACCCCTGAAATCAGTAACACCCTATGTTCTCCACTGCTATGTTGCCACATCTGTGAAAAACTCACCTAGATAAGTATAATTTCTTAAATCGGGAAACAAATAATATGTTTGAGAATGAGAAACTTGTCAGATTGACTGAATAAAAACAAAAACAACAACAACGCAGAAGACTTGAGAAAAATAAAATCTGTTGAAGAATAATTCTTCAGTGTCCTTATTTTCAGCTGTTTAATTTTTTAATATATAAAATGGTGTAAATCTCAGTGAGAAATTTGGTTTGTAATCGTTCATGTCAGCACATTAAAAAAATGTACTTGCGGCAACTGATGGAAAATCCTATTTCTGTCTTATTTTCACCCAGTGCTTACACATTCTTAAAATCATCATCTCCATATGCAAAATCATAACAAGAGAATTGAACATTTTTTTAAAGCTGTTCTTTTGACCTTTCTCTTGAGTAAAAGGACAGCGAGACAATACACTCACCAGCATTGTTCAGTGACGGCTCCATCGCCGGAGACTGAGGGCCATTATTACTAAAGGGAACTTTAAAGTGCCAGGAGAAAAAGGGGGGAAAATTAGAAAATAACATTTCCAAATACGCCGTATGTACAAAAAGGCTTTCAGAACAGTAGACACAGAGCAACAAGAAATCTTCATCTAAAACCAGCTGCAGTAAAACACAGGCAATCAATTCAAAACAAAAGGTGCTATGAGAAATTGTCTCCTCTTACGCAGGATACTCTAAGCTGGAGGTCCCACTTTCATCACCCGCATTATTGGCTATTCTAATTTAAGAAAAATATATGACCCTTAAAATATATGGTAAATCCAACATAATTTCCGGGAATGGAAAAGGAAAATCTGGACTGAAGGAAGGGGTTCTCATCAAAGACTCTTACCCTACCAAGAAGAAACTAGAAAAGGCTTCCTTTTCCTTCCAAGCCTTCAACAGGATGCAATATTTGTGAGATGTCCTTACAGTCATGACAAAAATTGTATGAAAACGGCCACCTCTCTACATTTAAGCCATTTCCTTTCACACACACAAAAATGAAAGAATAAATAAAACTCTGTCCAAAACGAGAACAGTCCTATCACAAATTTTATTGCAATTTAAGTCCTATCTTAAAAACAAAAAAGAAAACAAATAAGAGACAATATTCACATGAAAAAGCAAAGTAGCCCTCTTTGCTTCCTACGCACACCTAAGTTTGTGACTTTATGAACAGATTCTGTGTTGTTTGCTAAATCCTTATGGATCAGGAATATTCTTTGTAGGACAAAGTCATCCTAAGGGTGACTAGACTGAGATTTGCCAGGATCCCACAAACTGAACAGGATTTCTTACATATTTATTCCTCCCCCATTCAGAAGGGGAGTGCAAGAAAATTCCAGCTCAGCAGGGACACAGAGCCATCGCAGGTTGTGTGATAACAGCTTGCCACCTGCTTTTCGCAAGTTGTCTTTGCGAAGTGCAAGGGGCACTGAATAGTAGCGTTGCCTGTGGTGATAGGAATGCACTGAACAGCTCAGTATGCAAAAGCACTTACTGGTACACAGCGCTCTTCACAAAGGGCATTGCAGAATGCTTTCCAGACTGTGTCAGAAGTGCTAAGAGAGGAAATATTAGTGCGTGTGTCGCAGGAGGAACATAAGCACTTGCCATCACAATAAAAGAAGGTATAAGCAAATACAGGTACAATGCTGCTCATAGCAAAAAAAAAGGGGGGGGGGGCGGGCGGAGAAGACAGGAAACTTAGCAGCAGTCAGACTAGAAGGAACGCTTCTTTGCAAGAACAGCAAGGGTTAACAGTGGCATGCAAGCTCCGGTCCAGTCAAGATAGGGTCAAATGATGTGCAGTGAAAGTTTCAAGTCCTCAATCCCCAAGAGCTTGTTTGCTAATTACATTTGCAATTACAAACATGACAAATATATTATTATACAGTGCATTCCACCTTGAGCAGGCATGTTTCTCCTCACGGACAGTCACTGCCAGCAGCCAGACTCTCAAGCACTGGAAGAATCAAAGTGCACTGTGCTCCAGCTGCAAGGATCATTTTGTGGGCATCTCTATTGCTCTGAAGAAACAGGGCAAAGCTTTAGAGAGAGGCAGCATAGCAAGGATGGAAACAAATGCAGAGAATAAGTTACTACAATTTAATTCCTAAGAAGTAAAACTCACCAGGTCAATAGCTATTACTAATAAATAATACTAAATTATGTTCTGTTCCCGATGACAGGCACAAAGCACTTTACACATGCAAGCTACATAGAGATGACTACATTCACAACTCAAATGCAGCTGATACCGGGAAGACAGAAAGAAATCAAGGTTTTCCTATTTTCGGCAAGGTCACCATAGCCGAACACTCCTAATACATTCTTTGTTAAGTCCCTTCGCTAAACAACCAACAATCTGATCTGTAGTTTGCCATGGAAGCTCTGATCTTTCCTTTTTTTACCCCCAGTTTCTGTAGCAGGACTACCTAGGAACCTCGCTGCTGGGTACTGGACAGATGCTAAATTTACTTGCTCACACTGCACAAACTAAGAATTCTGTTGTGCTCCCTGGCTGGAAAGTTACCTTTAAAGTAGCTCCATGGAATAAAGAACAGGTCTTACTGGGAACAATTTCCCAGTCTCTGCAATCTACAGCGGAATCGTTGATGAGCAACACTAGCTGCCGCTAGGACCCCCAACTCCTAAACCGGGGAGCGCAAGTTAGAAGGAGAAGTTGGGGAAAGGATTTTGGCTTTTATATCCAAGCTTTGTCACCATTTTTTTCTACTTTTACTATTTCTTTCCTTAATTAAATCTCTTTTAGACATTTTACACTCTTTGGAGAGATTCTACTGTGTTCGCAGCAGAACCTGTAAAGTTCATCTAGTCTCAGGTTTAAACCTTTTACCTTCTCCCTTCTTCCATTCCCTAAGAGAGTTTGTATCCTTTGCGCCCTGGAAAATTTGGTAGAGAGACCCACTGACACAATGCACAAAACTTCTTATTGAACTAAAATTACTTGAAGAATACAGATGTTTTCAAATGACATGAAATTCTGAGCAGTAGTAACAGCACAGAAACAGGGCTGGGGGATAATAGCAGAAAGGGCACGGAGAGTAGAGCAACGTTCTCTTGGAGAGGAAGAAAACGGGATGTGAAATCTCTGTCACAGCAACTTTCTCTGATGCAATCTCTCCAAAGTCTTTCCCCTCTCAGGCTAAATGCAATATTTATTGATTACTTCAAATCAATATAATGAAATAAATCCTATTTTTTAAATATATTGATCTTTCCATATTTCTCAATAATTGATAATGATTAGATCATCTTTACTTTTACAAGTGGAATTGGAAGAGGAGGGAAAAGTTAATACAAATACTTTAAAGGTACCAGTTTCCTCATCAGCCTCGTGCTCAATAAGCTTAGTGTACCGAGACCCCATCCTATGATGGGAACCTCGTCAAGAACCCAGTAACTAGGCCATTTCCCTTACAGAGGTTTTTCTATTTATTCTGTCAATAAAACAAACAACTCCCTCGCCATTCTCCCCAATTAACAACTCCTCCCTATCCCAGACTTTCAGAGATACTCAGAGCAGACAGTTGCATTCAGCTTCTCTGACTCAGATTTCCTCCCATTCACGGAATACAGAGATTTCCAGTAACCTCTGAAATCAAGTCACATTTCCTCAGTCTGTGCATTAGAGTCAGTGACAACAACTTCGTTAATTCTCTGTCACAGGGTCCAGAATTCAATCCTTCATTGACTTAAAATTCCAATGCTATACCTTTCCGTCTCTCTATCAAATGTATCACTTATTCCTTTCAACTTTCTCCTTCTGTTCATAAAATAATTTTCATTTTTATCAGATCAATGACTCATGTGTCTTTCTTCTACATCAGAGGAAACAGTGTAAGAGACATAGCATCTGGCAGGATGCCCTCATTTGCCAATGATTTTTATTTTCCCTTCATGATGGTTCTTTGGTCAGTTTCTGTCTGTCATGTAGAATATTAATTAGAAACAGAGATGGCAATTTTGCAGTCCTATCAACATTTCTAGTGGCAACTATAACTAGGCGTGTGGAAGTTAATACGGAAAAGTAAAAATGCCGTATCTCACTCTCCTTTGAAACAGCCTTAGGTTTGCATATGAGAGAGACGCAACACCAATATTCAGTATGACCATACATATGTATGGTGCATATTCCTACACATAAATATTTATAGATGCACACGTGTTTGTGTGTGAATATAATCACATCTTTTATATGTCAAAGTGTACATTTGTGGTGTCTGCACATGCATTCCCTTCCCGCTGTACTGCAGACAGACGTTGTCAGTACGGTGTAACTAATGTATTCTCGCCATATGCCCTCACCTGAGAGACAAACTGCAGGTACAAATCACTGTCTTTGTTAGTTTCCCAATTTGAACTCATACAAAAGCTTCTTCCTTGGAGCTGCATCACCTACCCCAGGAATAATTCTCCCAAAGGTCAGTATCAAAAGGTAGTAAGCGGTTGCTAAAGAGTGGATTCCTACGCAAGAAATGAAATACGTGCTCTGCCTTAGGACACATGCACAGAGGGTCAAAATTAGGAAGAAGCATTTTCTTACTCTCCCTGCAAGATCCTGCACTAAGGGAAACACACAACCCGCTGCTCAGAACTTCCGCAGGTTCCTGGTGCAATCGCTCAGATCAACACACGCAGGCAAAGGAAAGGGAACTTTCACTGCTTGAGGAAGACAAATCCAAAACCTGAAGAGTGGGATTAGGGGCAATGAATTCCTCTGCTTAGTTTTTGTTCAGACTCTTCTTGAGTCTGACTGTTACAAAAATTAAGTTCTCCTTAAACTCCAAGGTGAAGGGAGTCACCTCTTCTCTCCTTTGCCTTGTTCATTCTCCCTCTCTCTCAGTAATTGCGAGGTGAAATACAGTTTCCAGGTAACTGTATGGATCACGTATTGAGTGACCACATCCACTTCTCTTCCTGCATTCTACTCTTCCTCCTGTTTTTTCCTATAGCTTAACAAGTGACTAAACAAGAAGAGGCAGTTTGCAATATTTTAAAATTCACTAATTTCAGCTTTAATTTGACAAAAATTGCTGTCCACATAATTAAAAGCAGTATTACGTTTTTTTAAAAAGGAAAATAACTATTAAAATTTTCAATAGCTAGCAGTGAGAAGAGTAAATCAGTACAATAAGGATAATAAGCTCACACAGCTAGGTAGCAATACAGGCACAAATGCAATACCTGTATTTACATTATATGTTCACAATATGATTGTGTTACAGTGGGAGAAAAAAATGGCTAAAGGGATATATATTGGGCCAACTTTTATCCTCAGCTACAGGAATGCAATCTGAAATCTAACCTTAACAAAACCAGAATGTAAATCAAATCAGTACCTGGCACACTGCACATACACCTTTAAATATACTGAATTTTCAAGGCTTCTCACATCTTTTCCTTCTCTCAATAACTTTTTTCAGACTTAGCCATACTTCCCTGCATCATTGTACTCCTTTAGTTAAAAAAAAAATTAAAAAAGAGATTGAAAAATAGAGGTTGAGATATTTTAAATTATATTTCTCTGTTTCTCTCCCCCAACCTCAACAATGTTAAAGAGAAGATTAGCTGGCACACAGAACCAAGCCAAGCACTTCTCTAAACAGAGAGCTCTCCAACAGTTTCTCATCTCAAAAAGCAGCACTCTCTGTCTACTGCAAAGCTGTAGGGGCTCAGTGGCACTTCCCCAGGGCCACCTTCATCTGCCTACTCAGTGGCCAAAGAGTTGTGAATATGGGTAAGGTGCACTTGACATTATTGAGAGCTGACTGAGAGCCCATGGAAGAGTAAAATGGGTGAACAGTAATACAACATGCAGAATACCTCTTACTATTTTCATGTTGTTTGAGTTCCTTTTCTCAATTCCAAAAGTAGAAAAAATAAAAGGAAAAAGTTAAGACACAATATAGTAAGTGATGGAAGATCTAGCTTTTGATTGTGGCATTTTGTTCTTTTTTTTTTTAAAATGAAGGTAAATGCACTTTCTATTTTTGCTTTAATATTAAAAGACTCCCAGCGGCATACAGAATACATTTCCCTTCAGAAAGTGTTTGTTTATTTTTAATTCAAAATGGAGCAGCCACAAGTGAAGTACCAGTGGGGAAAAGAAAATCACATGGGTTAGATTATTAATTTCTATTAACAATACTAAGTCTCATTTTAATGAAACTGCTGGAAGCCGGGGATTAAAGGAAGAAGAAATGAGTGTAAGAACAGATGGAATATCAGGAAACAAGAGACAGAAAGACAGATAAAAGACAGCTGTAATGCGGAAAGAGGGGTAGGTATCACTGTGGGGTTTTTGTTTGGTTTTAATTGTTTTAATTTTACTAAATACGTGTTCTTAAAACAAAAGCAATGAAATAGGCAAAATTACTTCACTCCCACCTCTGATGACACCACAGAACCTGCGTAGGTGACACACGGATTAACATGCAAACACACAAAAGGGGACTCTGCTCAGGGTGAGATTTATCGGAGAGGAGAAATGCATTTAAAATGAATTGCTCCAGCCAGTTGGATGCAAACGCTGAGAAGATTTTGCCTTGTTTCCTAACTTCCCCAAAAGGATCAAACCAAACTTAACATGCTAAAGTGATTTTAAACACAGCATTACCAGGCACAGCCCACTTCGGAATACAAAGAGCAGTAGCAGGTGCTAAGGTATCAGCCACCGGTCCCAGCTCGGGATGTCTGCTTGCCAGCCCTCCGACTCACTCCACTCTTTCCCCGGGCTGGCTATCCAAACAGTAAGCTGTGGGACACTGAATTTCCATAGGGCATTTCAGGTGAAAAACGGACTTTTTTTATAAGAGACAAAGACAGTGCTTTAATGGATCTACTTTGTGTAATTTTATATGCACATCTCTTCATAGACACCTAGTAATTCATCTAATAAAAATCCTAGCACAGGCGGAAAGTAAAACTGCGCAGAAAGGACTGCCAGTGCTGACCGTTAGCTGCCTGTTCCTAGGAGATGAAGCATTAGGGGGAGAAGTTACAGGCAAGAAAAGAAACAGACCAACACACCGGCCCCCCAAAGCGCTCCTCCGCGGACTCTGCCGCACCTGCCCGCGCGGAGGT
>NW_008795405.1:2564232-2597726 GCF_000699145.1 Aptenodytes forsteri | reverse complement strand
CGCGACGGGGCCGCCGGCGGCGCGGGTGACACGAGCCGCAGCTCCAGGCCGGTCCCACACGGGAACGATCGCAGCGGCAGCGCGCGCGCTCCCCTTGCCTCTTACCCGCTGATCTGTCTCCCGTGGCCACCGGCTGTAGAGTTTAGGGTTAAGCAAAACCGTGAGGTGAAGGGTGCCCCATGGACTATTTTACAGCCGCTCCCGCCCCGCACGGGCATGCCGGCGGGCCTCTGTCCACCCAGACAGCAGTCCACATGCACTGCACCACGCACCAGTGTGCCACTTCGTACATGCGTGTCACAGGCACCGTTACACGCAATCCCGTGGCTCCATATACACGCACTTTGTGCACGTGCACGGATCCACGTCTCACACTGACACAGCCTAATCACTGTACTCGACATCTGCTTTCCCATACACACACGAATTCTGATACACGCGTGCGGGAGAGTGCCCGAGTCCCATTTCAAAGCAATGTAATTCAGATGTCAATTCAGTGCAGCTTATGAAACCACACTGGAATAAATCCTGGCACATGAGATCAGAATCAGTCATTCAGGAAAACAGTGCATATTCCCAGGTACACAAACCATAGATGTAGCCTCTCAGAAATCTTCACAAACGTCAAAACTGGCACACACAACTAGCCTCATGAAAGACACATTTTTCAAAGCTCTGCAAACATACTGGCTGCCATTGGAGTAAGCATGCTTTCACAATTCCCGCACGCATTTTCACACTCATACAATTCCACTGCATATTTACAGCAGCGTACCATCTGAAGATCCCTCTCCATACAAGCACATGAGCCTCTCAGGCACGTGCCTAGCACACGCAGTCTTGCACTGAAAGACTGACTCCCAGAGAGGTGCCCTACAGGTCTATTTATCCCTTGCTACCTACTCTCCACCTTCCAAACTGCACTCATGCAAACCTCACTCGCCTCTCTCCTATGCATCTACTTCATGTTTAGATGTCTTGTGCTCAAATAGATAAAAATATCCTTAACAGATAAACAAGAACCAGAGGCCTTTTTAAAAGGAAAATACACACAAACACACCTGGATAAAAGCTTCATTCTCTTATCCCAGGTAAACAAAAAGAAAAAAATAGGAGCTAAGAGGATATTTCTTAATATAAACCCCAGTATCTAATTTGAGGCAAGAGTGTACAACACCAGGAGAAGCAAAGGGCAGACTAGAGCTTTTCAGGCGAGGGGACCAATACAGCATAGAAGAAAATGCAGTGTGGTTCAGCTATAAACATGGCAATAAGCACTGACTACATTAGGCTAAAACTTTTCATGCAATCAGTATTTGTAGAAACTTGAGAATATTCAAAAAAGAGGAATGGCCAAGTTCACAGCCAGTGTAAACCATCCTTGCTTTATTGAAGTCTACCAGTGCAACTTCCTCACTACCTCCTCTACCAGAGATCTTAACAAATGCCATACAAACTAATGGTATGCCCTAGCGTGTCCCCAGGCCGTGTGGGGACAAGCTGTGTGATTCGGATCAACTATCCTTAAGACAGGACAGCCTAAGGGTGTCAAAACAGAGGTCTTTTATGGTGAAAGGTACATATGAAGATGGCACAGAAAACAGGTTAGTTTACAAAATGGGAGTCAGTCAGAAGACTCATCCACAGTTTTAAGACTCCAGCAGAATCTGATTACCTGAATGTTGCAGGTGACACAATTCAGATTATACATCTTTCCAGGAAGCAGAATTAATACAAATGGAACATATACACATATATCTTTGTACACCTACGTGGTATATCTGCCCAGCAGAAACTCTAAGATGCTTTAAATGTTGAAGGGACAGAAGACAAGAGCTTTAGTAGGGCATTAGCATTAGTAGGGCCCAAGATTGTAAGCAAGGAATCTCACTGACCACATCGGAGAACACCTGACCCAAGCAGAGGCAAGTAGGGCGAAACCAGCACCAGCGTGTTTCCAACAGAAATCTGAGGTCAGAGAGGGACTCAGTGATGACCTAGTTGCCCCGTGAAGAAGATTCCTGATGCACAGTAGCAAGAGAGGCTGGAGAAGGCACACAGGGTCAGGGCCTGGGCAGGCTACAGTTCAAGAGCAGTCAGGGTGTTTTCAGTGAGCTGATTTTGACGGAAAGCAATTTTCTCCAGAAAGATGCTACCTGGCTGGATCCTGACTGTGCAGAGATTAGCTCTGGTGTGGGCTCTCACTGAATGGGAGACCACGGTGGGAATGCCCTGGCAGGCAGGTCCTGCTCTCCTAATAGCTGATGTTTTAATTTTGCATTTTAACTTTTATCCAGGCCGAGGTGAGGCAAGCAGGGAGCCATGCGATCGCCTGGCACAAGGTCCACAGGGCCAAATTAACTGATATAAACAGTACAATGGTGGGTTTGTACTCTGGAAATGGGCTGCTGCTGACAGAGGACTGCCTGGGTAAGGTGGGTATTTACGGAGTGGTGCAGAAATGTAACATTAATCTCTTCTGACCCAGTGCAAATGGAGCTTCCCCTGCCTTGAGAGTAGTTGTGCAGAGGCCTGGCTCTTCCTTTCTGAGAAGGATATAAAGGAATAGTTTCTGCTGGCGGGGCCTGATCTGCCAACCTGAATTCCCCAAGAAAGAGAACAGAAGTCCTGAAGGCTGATTTTGGAACTTCAGGAGAATTCATCTTCTTTTGCAAACCCCTCCACATGCAGTGCTTGCTGAGCTCTTCTCACAGCTTTAGCCAATTTCTCTCCCCCCCAAAGAATAAAGAAGGAAACACTGATCTCAACATGGCCATCCTTCCAGTATGTGTGTTTTTTAAAAAAGTACCAGGACGAGGTTAGAAAGGACTGTAAGATTAAGCTGACAGATCTGGAAGCCAAAAACCTCAGTTTGGGTAAGTACAAGGCAGAACTGCACATGCTAGTTCACACTAGCTTGCCCTGTGAGCACAGCCTTTGTTTGCCATCCTGACCGAATCCTGCCATGGAACTGCTGCTCTCTCCCTGCAGGAGGGGCAGGAACAGTCCTGCGCACTCAGTCCGTGGCATCTGAGCAGAGCATACCCACAGGTGCTCTAGTAAGTGCTACCCATTGGGATGACTTTCATAAGGCAGCCTCTGGCTTTTGAGGTCGCCAGTTCTCCTCACACATGGTCTGAATGCAGAGCAACGACTTTCCATCAACGTTAGCCTCAGACAGAGCACAATCGGAGTGCTATAGGCTGATGGAGCTGTAGGCAGTATCAGTTCTTTGATACATGCAATCCCTCTCCCCAGAAAGAAAGCAAGGATTGCGAAGACGTGTCTCAGCTTTTGCTGGCTCTTCCAAGAGATGACGGATAGAGACTTTCTTTGGAGACTTTCCCCCCATCCTTTAATGACTAATCTGTTTTTGATAGATTAATTTTTTACTTTTTTTTAACTTTTATCATGCAGTAATGATCAACTTCCCAGCAAGCTGACTGATTGACTGACAGAAATTTCATTTGGTCTCATATAGGAGTAACCTGCAAATCATGCCAAACAAACTTGATTTCACTTGTTGATAAGGCTAGTTTTTTGTGAATAAGGAAAATGCAGCAGAGGGAGAGATCTAGTTACTTTGGGGGGGTTGGGATTTTTTTCCCTTTTATGAAGGCCCTATTATTGTATTCTCACAAGGAAGTCGGTGAAGTGGTATCTGCACGGGGCAAAAACCATACATAATAATTAGGAGACCTAAGCTGGGCAGAACAGACTTGTGTACATACATTCTTATCTTGTCTGCTGGGGAAAGAGGATTTCAATGACGAGACCTTTCCCAGCCCCTGGCTCATTTAAGGAAACAACAGTTACAGAGGGGTCATTGTGATGAGTTTAGAAGACAACCCTTTCACACCTTTGAGGCCAATAGTACTGCTTGGACTTCACACAAGTCACTGTGTTGCATGCCCTGATGCCTCTGCTTTGCAAGGCTAGTAACCCTGGAGAGACACTTAGGTCCCCTGAGCACAGGTCCCTGATTGTTGGTAGGCTTTCACCACTCCCACATATATCCCCCTCCACAGCAAACAACTAGCCCAGATACAGACTCTATCAATGAGGACAAAACAGCCTTCTTTATTTTGGGCTCTATTGTTTTCCCTTACTACACCCAAACAAAACAGTTTGCTCTCCCCACCAAAGGCAATGTCTTGTTTTCTGCCAAACGCCAACAGATTTTTTTTTTTTTCCAAAAAAACCTAATTTGCCTTATGAAGAATATGCTTCCATCTAAAAGGTATCACCACCATTGTGAAGCTGGTCATCTATTTAAGCAGGAAATAGTTTTCACATTGTAATTTTTAAATAACTGCCCATCTGAACATCCTTAGACATGCTTCAAGCATTACCTAGTCTTTAAAAGATCTGTGTTATAATTCTCAACCTATAGACTGCCAAATCGTACCATAAAGAGGTTATGTGGCTTGCCCCAGATCAATCTGAGCAAATCTGTAGCAGAGCAAGAGTCTGAATACAAGTGTCTTAACCCTTACTGTCCTGCTTTGAATGAGAATTCTCTGTCCCCAAAACGTGACCTTTCATTAAGTTCTGTGCTTGGATACAACAGTGTTAGGAGCCCTGAGATAAGATAAGACAAACATAGTCCCTACACTGCCAATGAAAAGTCAAGACTTTCTTTTAATAACCCCTGTTTTTATAGGGCCAATGCTGTTTTGTGTCCTTCTATACCTGCTTTTGTCTTTGCAGTGTTAATAGCAGGACTCTGTTTCCAGAGCAGAACATGTTCCTGCTGACATCTTAGATGAAAGTGCACACGCAGACACACACACGCACAAAGACAAACCAGGTGAAGCCCTGCTAACTTTTGTAGAATTCAAAACAGGGCATCAGAGTAAGAGGCAGGCACAGAGTATTTTACCAAATGGGAAAGAATAAAGACGATGGGAAGAGAGATATTGTTTTCCAGATTTTGAAAGAGCTTGTAGTAACAAACATAGAGAGAGGCAGGAGAGGAAATTACATAGCTGGGATTATGCCTTCTGCTCTCTCTTGCATCATCAGTTAGCTGAGGTGTTTGATAGGAAGTTCTATCCTCCTTACACCGCAGTATTTCTGGGCATCTGCTTTCGTGTTTTGTCAGTCTGCTTCTTAGTCAGTCTTTGCCTAACTCGTTTAACTAAGCAGACAGAAACCTTCCCCAAAAAAGATAGGCAATTACACAGAGGTAGATGGATCTTGCAGACTAAGAATACTTCAATGGAGAGCTGTGATCCAGCTCCAAATTTTGACCTGTGGCTGATCTGTTTCCTGTGATGTATTACACTAACCCTCAGTTGGGCCACTGTGATCGGGCAGAACATGACCAAGACAGTGGCTGGAAAGTGATTTTATTCACAGACAGCTACACATCATTTACTAGTACACTCACTGCTATTTCCCATCCTCCTTCCACATTGCAGCAAAGCAGAAATGAATCCTTCCCCATCCATGATCCCAGGTGTCCACAGAGCAGTAGCTGGGCTATTTGCTCAGCTACCAGGAAGAAGGAGGGAACACAAGGCATCAAGGAATCTTGGAAATACCTCTGCTTAGCTGTTGCCAATCCTCCAGCACAGAGGCATCACAAACATGGCTTTCCCAGTGTAGTGGTTCATCCTGTCAGATGGGACATGAAGTCAAACAGCAACTTGTCACCTTTAGCTTTCCTACCTCAGTACACTAACTTCAAGTCTTGTATTGCAAAAGGCCAAGGAGGGAGGTCAGGAGAACAGGGGATGCTTGTTCATCCCTCTAATTTGGGGAGATGATTTGCTGCTTCTCTCTCCAAGCCCATGCATTCTAATCACCTCAGGACCCTAATATTCACAGTACCAGCTTACTCACGGAACTGATCAAAAGAAATACCTGTCTTGTGAGGAGAAATAACACTTATTTACTGTTATGCTGCAAGCAAAGAATTAAAACATTTTTGGCATGTGCATTGAAAATGCCAAGTGTCTCAACCCAGAAAAGGAATGGGATTTAAAGAACCAAAATGCTTCAGAGTTACAACTGTTAGAGAGCATGCCTGCTGAGGGCTAGGCAGTGGAGATGGAGGGTAATTTCTCCAAGTCTGTGATGGAAACAGGAACTTAAACACATACAAGATAACTTATTTCCCAGCAACAGCAATGAGGTGGCTGCAGTGGCCCAGACTTTACCGTTTAAATACCATGATGTGACAAAAAACAGTGGGTAAGTGTGCAATTTCCTCTTAGCCGCGTTCTCTGAGTAGGTAACAGAGTCCTTTGGAAAGTGGTGTAGGCAGTTACAAAGAAGCAAAGCAGTGAAAGGACTTTTCCATCCAGGGTATAAAGGATGAAGAAAGCAAGGATTAAAGACCTTCCTTTCCCTGCAGGAACCTCCATCTGGCCTCATCCGGGCACAGTCAATAGAAGACTATTGACTTCACCAGGTCAGCCAGGCCAAATACAGAGGAGCTCACTGACAGTGGATCTATGCAAAAGTATTTAACAGCGAGATGAACCTGCAGGTCCCAAGTGACCTTAGGAAACCTGATATACGACAGTCTGGAAAAAGCAGAGATCATCAGATGATCAGGACTGCTCTCCTGGTCACCTTCTCCAGCCTCAGAACATTCCAGTTTCTAACAGTAAGGGGCTACAGGTTTTGGCTAGAGCCAGGCATTGCAGAGGCCAGCTTCCTTCTGACACTGTATCGGGGCAGGACAACAACCGCAAGTCTCCTCTGCTCTGGATCTCCAAACAGCTCAGTTAAGTACACGACCATTTCGAAGATTTGTTCTGTACTAACTTTAGTGTTTGAACAACAATACAGATATTTTTCACAACTCCCTTTTGAGTTTATTTATTACTTGAACTACATTTATTTCACTTTCTGGATAAGAGCAAATTGGTGTGTCAGAATATTTGATTAGACAGCTTTGCCAACAAACCCTATCCCAAGCTTCTTAACATACTTTTAACTTCTGAGTTCCATCAACTGTAACTCATTCAGACACCTGCAGTAAAACACGTTAGGAAATTGCTGCTCTGTCTACAAGTCATTAACATTCAAACACTATGCCTACAGACCATGAACAAGAAATGGAAAAAGAATAAGAAAAACAATCCTTGCCTATACCACAAAACATCATTTAGAAGAGGCAGGGCAACTCAGGACCATATAAACATGTCTGCTTTAGCTACACAATATATGCACATACAGTATCAAGAGGGTAGCCAGTCACAAGGAGACAGATGCTGGTTACCAGAAAAAAAGCTTTTCTATACAAAGGAAAGGAGAAGCTTCACTAGCTTAGTTCTACTTCTGTTATGCAGCCCTGTGTACTCCAAAAGACAGCAATCTTTCTCATGCGTGGAAGTACACGTCCCTGGATGTCTTTGAAAAAGTCTTATTGACATGACTTCCAAGTCTAAGCTTCTCAGAGATCCAGGCACAGAGGCAGTTGTGGGCAGTGGTAAAGCCTTCTCCTGATGGACCTGAACATGCGTCACTGGATTTCAGCAAAAATGCCTTCATCCTTCAAAGCCGCATGTTGCCAGCTTCGCCGTTCCTGTGGCAGCATTAGGAAAGATTACTTTTCAGTATCATTGTTAAGGCAAACTCAAATCTCAGTCCCATGTGGTCTGAGGGTGACTTTGGTGCTGCAGCCTCCTAGCAACAGGTCCCCTTGGTCTCCACAGTGCTTACAAAGGAAAATCCAGTTTTGGTCTTTCGCTCATCTCTTGAACACCTTTATTTTAGCGATGATCAGAGACTACCAATGCCTCCCCTCTCTGCTCCTCTGTTGAACATACCAATCTTCCATTAAATATTTATAGTCAGCTGAACTCAGTAGTACTGAACTCATCTTTTAGACCTTGCCCCTCAACATTTGGCAGTATTTCATAACTCATGTGGTCAGCAACTCAGCAAAGGGTAGGCTTTTATGACATAACTTCCAGAAGTTGTTGCTACCAGGTTCGTCCTGGGAACCATACAGCCTGGGGACATCACTTCTCCTTGTTAAACCCACTGCTTTTTTCAGAGTACCAAGAAGTTAGACAGAAGCAGGACAGAAGGAAAGAAAGGCTGTCACTGTTTCAGATACAGAGGTCTGCCAAACAGCCAATGACATGGCACCCAGGAGGGCCCTGCCTTGCTTCTGAGGGAGAAGGTACAAGGCAAGACTACCTTGAGAGACCACTTTGTTTCCAGAGGCTCATTTCATGAGGAGAGTCATTAAACTGATTGGTCAAGCAGGATGGTTAAAACAAACAAAAAATGGAGGTCATTAGCCTTGATTAGCCAGCAATCATTTGGGTTGAATCAGCCCATTTAGCATTATAACCATAGGCATGGCAGCTGCATTCCACCCAGCTAGACTAGTGCCTCTTCCGAAGGCACTATGGGGGACTGTCATTGGCCTGCAACACAACACAAAGCTGTGTTAGTACACATCATATAGGATACCTGACCAGCATGGTAAGGATGTTCAGAACATGCCTTGCATGTCCTACTGCCCAGCAGGTACGTTCTGCCTGTGGAGGCAGTACTAATACTTCCAGAAATACAGAATACTTCTGCAAAGACAAACCTAGATGACACCCATCAGATGAGCAATAAATATCTCTAGGGGTTGCACTAGGATACAAACCGAGCACCTTTAGATTTGACTACACACTTGCTATGTAAGGACCACTTTTTTTTTTTTTTTTGAGCTACTACAGTTCATATATACAAAGTATAAGAGCACCAATGTAAGCCCTAAATATTTGGCAAGCTGTCAAACGCCCATTAATGAGATGCTGTAGGTCAGCTGAACAGATGAGTGAGAGCCTGCACTCCTAACTTATGTTCCCAAACTTTTACCAACACACTGTGGGGCAAAGGATAAGCACTCAGATGTCTCAGTGATTAGCTCTCCCAACAGTAAAACATGTCCAAAAGTGCAGTGTCTTAGAGTGGTGTAAGAGTTATTAAATGTTTGTGGGATGTCCATGAGCATCACATGTGTCCAGTGCTCTCAAGCAAGGGTCAATGCTAGCTGCAATACCCAGGGAGGTGCCCTGTAGATGTTTGTCAGAATAAGGCATGGGGCAGCCCGGTAGAACCAGTAAATTGTAGCTTCCCCTGCACTGCTATACTATTTCACCTCAGCCAGAAGTCTTGACACAAAATAAATACCCCCCAAAACCCTCTTTCTAAAAGAAGAAATTATTCTTCCAAAAATAGGAGGAGAAGCTGGGTCATCAGATGAGGGTGAAATTGGTTTAAAAGCCATTAAGAAGAAAGCAACCCAGGCATTCAGGAGCAATCACAGCTGCTTGGGCTGATCAGGAGAGACAGAGGGAATTATTTATTTATGGACTTCCTGCTCTCCCTGAGCAGGTGTCTCCACTGGAGAAGCTTTAAGAGGAGTGGGGAGCAGGAGGCGGGTGCTGCTTGGAATCCTCCAGAGGTTTTCCTGGCCTGGGCCTCAGGAGAGTTAAACACAGTTCATGCCCAAAGCATCCAGGAGCCATCAACTGCCTTTCTCAGAGCAGGAAAGGCCAGAAAGAGCATCACACAGGTCTCTGCTGGGATGGAGCACATAGGCTCCCAGGCACCCAGATTGCCATGCAAGCTTTTCACAGCTTACAGTAAGATCCCTTCAGAGCAATAGTGCTTGAGTACACAGCCGTTTCTCTCTTCTCGTGGTTCAGCTGCTTCCCTTTAAACACAGATCAAGTGTCTCTAAGGACTCAGCAAGCATTTAACAGACCTGCCTGATGGAAGGACCTCCAGTGAGAAAACCAAGACCTGAAACTCCCAATAGACATCCTCAATTCAATCCACAGCTGATAAAGCAACCCTGAAGTTACATGCAACCAGATCCTAACTGCACAGAAAGCACGTCAGTCTAGTCTGTATCCAAAGCTCATCTAAACATCCTAAACTTAAGGGGGAGGGAAGGACTAGCAGATTAAACAGAAGGAAATAAGTGAATTGAAAAAGTCAGGATGGAAATACAGAACTCTTGATATCGTATCAAGAATTCCTTTTCAAAATACAGTACTGTCTTTCCTGATGCAATTTCTTACTGTTTCCCCAAATTGGAGGATGAAGAGGAGTTATTCCCTTTGGTATTCAGAGTTCACCCTTCACCACTAACTAAAAAAGAGCTGTAGAGTCAGAAACAGACAGATCTGTCCAGTCAGACAGATCTGGCAACTATCCTCTTGTTCTGGCTTTGGTCAGAGGGCCACAAAGGGGACCCAGGGCTTGGAAACTATCAAACACCACCAGAGTTTTTCACTGGAAGATGCTGCGGAAGAGTAGTGTTACAAAAGGGTCACTGATGGGGCCTGAACAGATTATGTGAGTGGTACAGCCTGCGCTGTGTTAATTCACGTCTCCCTGCAATTCATTACTGATGAGATGCCAGAGACTGAAATGAAAAGGGCAGGAGCAGACAGTGAACTACTGCTTTAGACACATCTCATTCAACATTCCCAGTTTATTCCTGCTCCACCTCTGCTAGTATATCTTGCATGACTCCCCAGCAATGATATTCTTCCTCAATTCTGATCTCAAATCAGTACATTGTTTTGTGCCATTAAAGCTACTGTAAAACCAGTTGTGATAGCAAAATAACTCATTAATGCATAAAGTGCTTTGGGAAACCTTTGAAAAGGAAAGGACTGAAGAACAAGAGAGTATCATCATCATCAAGATCAGTGATCTAAGGTAGCCTCAGTATCAAAAAGGTACAAAGTCTAACAGTGAGAGTGCTTCAGCGAGTCCTAACTCAGACTGCGTCCTCCCCAGTCTGCTCCTCCCCACACAGAACAAAGTGATTTCTGCTACTTGTAAATATATAAACCCAATAAAAACAGGTTTGTTCTCCCAGCCTACGTTCCTCCAAACAAAGGGCAGTATAAAAAGGATGCATTTTCCATTCAATGAAACAGGTCTTATTTGGTCTCTCAAAGGAAACTTCCTTTGCTGCCCGTTCAGAGACAGGTTACATCTTTAGGGTTTGTGTGACCTTTGTTTCCCGCTCTGGGAAGAACATCTTAAGCACTGAGAGCTACTTAACCCTGACGGGGCTGCTCCAGAGAGGGTTGCATCCCCCAGGGAGCTAGAGCAGAGACAACCCAGGGCTCTCTGGGGAGCTGTTGTGCTTTGACTATTGACTTATGGCTTCAAAATCTTTACAGGGCCAAACCAAATACACTGCTAGTTCATAAGTGCCGGGGTTATTCATTTGTGTGCTTTAACACACATTGTTTGGGAAATTCAATTCATCCCTTCATTTGCTAAACACAGCTTTATGTTCTAAAATCCTCCAGAGTCTGCAGTGTCCTTTGCCCCTTCATGCTCATTTGCCTTTTTTATTTCCCTTCCAACTTGTCAAAAGAAAAAAAGTCCATTTTGATTCTGTTCCTGGCTAGTCAACCTTGCTTTCAGAGCCTGGCACACCAACTTCCCCCGCCGCAATGGTCAGGTTACAAAAACTAAAGAACATTTGCTTCCTTGTGAAACGCTTCCCATTGAGATTTTTCAGTCACAATAATTTCTGTAGCATGCTCTGTGCTTTCACAGAGTCTTAGTTTTGCAGAAATACAAGGCTTAATCTGCACCCACTTACATGCATTTGACAGCCAGGAGAAGGCCTCTTCTTCCTGCTAAGGTATGCTCAGACCTCTGCACAGATATCAAATGCCTCCATACTGCTGGGCATAGGGGTCCCCCAATGGCATTTGGTATTAGTGATGCCCAGTGTTCACCTCCTCTCCTCGCAGGCTTTCTTTGCATGAGAATGTTACTGCAGTATTATTCAAGGTACGATTTTAAATAGATTAACTTAAGCTGGTGAAAAAGGTACTTATTACTATTGAAACTAAACCTGTTTAGACATCTAATGAGCAAAAATGAAGCATCCTCAAACTGGCAGGAGAGCATCCACAGTTTGGATTTTCAGTAGTTTAAATGGATTGTTTTAAAATCGGTGCAATTTAAAGTGTACAGCTTCCTTGTGTAGAAAACAATCTTCTCTGGACTGAGGAAACAGCACCACTTGTAAAATAAATGACTGCTTGTGCAAGGGTGCAACACCCGTTAATGACTACCACAAAGCAGCAGGGAGGAGAAGGGGCTGAGGAGATAGGGTCAGTTGCTTGCACACAGCTTGTTAGGAAATACTGCATTCAAACTGACTATGTACAAGCACCCAAGAAAGGGCATCCAAAAGTGACAACCAACTAACAAAAGTTTCAGGGACGTCCCAATATAATCAGGATACTCCCTTGGCTGGAAAACATGAGGGGAAAAAACCAAACGTGGGTGCACCTGCAGAGACACAGAACATTTTCTGACACTTGTACAGCATGTGCATTACATAGGGGTGCAGGTCTCTCAGTCAGCAGAGGATGCATATTAGTTATTGTAAAGCGAGCACTGCATAGAGCAAGGATGCACATCTTGCAGTGCTCCTGCCCTACATCCCTACCACCGAGGGCAGCCCACAGAGCCTTGCTATCAAGAAAACACTCTCAGAAGACGCAACAGCCTTTGTGGGAGGCTGGGGCCAGAATCCGCTCCTGTCAAACAGCTCTCCAGACCAGGATGTGACTGCGGCTGGCGAAACATGTTAGCTAATGAAGATTGAGTCAGGCAGGCAGAGACGATCCCCTCAGCCTGTTAATCCACTTAGGGAAGGAGAAGGGAAACCTGAGCTGAATTCCTGTGCTCCCTGCAAGGGACTGTACTGTGCTGGCTTTAGCACCTAGGCAGAGCAAATCCAGCCAGAGCTGGACTGCGGAGAGCTCTAGGAGCAAGACTAGTGCTTTTGGGAGACAGGAGCAAGAGCAGAGGCAGGGAACAGCAGTCCCTAGGGAGAGAGACAGGGCCGGATTTTGTGTCCACTGGGAACTAATGAAGCAAACTGAGCTTTACTTGCCGTCTCACCAGGAGAAAGCAAGAAGGGGCTGAACGTGAGCTTTTGCCCAACAGCAGGGCAGGGAGAACACACACACCTTGCGCCCTTTTTCACAGGGCAAAAAGGCTTCCCAAGGGGTCAACACAGATTCCTGGGCTAGAAAGTCAGAGAGAGTGTTTGTGCCGCAAACACCCATCCCAGCAGTGACAGAAAGCCAGCATTGCCTCCCACCCACCTTAACTGGCAGCTTGTGGGGATGATGGGTGCCAATCCCAGGAAATGTCAGATTATCCTTAACCACCAGAGGGTGCTCCCCATCTCAAAGACAGAGTCAATGTCACAGATGCACCCAGAGAGCTAGAGGAGCCTTTATTTCCAGCAATTGTGGAATCCAAGCAAGGGAAAAATTAGAAAATTAATAACAAATAATAATTAACGAATCTGATCCTGTGCCTCACCTCTGTTTCCCCATCCCTCCTGGCCAGGCAAGGTAAGGCCCTCTGTCCCATTTGTCCTCTGCATCCTGCTCAGTCAGGTGATTTTCCTCACATTGGACGTTAAATCACTTTTATTCTTTTCTCCTAGATCGTGGATCCAGAGCAGCAAATAAACATTTTCCACTTGGCAGGTCTGTAAAGAGTGAGACTGACTTGCGGGCCCCTGAGCACGGTTAGGATCACACCCTCCAGTCACATGCAGTTTTTGCAATGCCAAGGCCTGACCTTACCCCTGCACTGCCACAGTGGTGTGGGGGCCACTAGCCCATATGTTCAGGTTCATTTTCCCCACTCTGTCCTAAGCTGGTTTTCCAGAGGGCAGAGTGCCTGCTGTGCAGAGATGCCTCAGGATGGTGTTTTCAAACATCAGTTTTGGGGCACTAAAACTACCTAACTCTGTCAATAAGACACCTGTAGGGAAAGACTGTTCACTTTGGTAATGCAGTGCCCCCACAGCCTCTCTTCCTTCTCTCATCGAAGGGAAGCAGAGGCGTGTGGCTGAGGTTGCTGTGCACCTGGCAACACGCCACCTTGTGCCTCGGCTTCCCATTTGTGTAGGTTAGAAGTAGTACCCCAGAGCTGCATCATATGTGGAGAACAGAGCACTTAGGATTAAATCATAATGGTTATATTGCACCCTGAGATTCAGAAAAGAAAGAGTTTAAAACATGCCAAGTAAGATCAGGCACCTATGCAAAACAGACTAGCTCTGCTGACGTGTCTGGCATAACATCTGTTTGTCCCAGCCCCAGCTTACTTTGATAGTCCAAGTCTGCATATCCCATGGGGAAACCAGCTCTCATTGATGGCTCCCACCCAGCACACGTGCTGCATCTTGCTGTCTGACCACTACAAGAACAGATTGTTGTATTTTTTTAATTGTCCTTTCCTCTCTCCTTTGGCCAGTAGTGCCAGGCCCTGCCTGAGGGGACTTTTGTCAGAGTTCCTGCGCTTGGGTACTCTGGCATCACTTTTTGTTCTGTCCTCTTTAAACCATACAATACATTTGTCTGATGAAACTGTTAAAACTGAGCAGTTAAACCACTGCACAAAGGACACTCATTCAGTCTCTTACACAGATTAAAATGTGTTTGATAGGTTTGGCTTACTTCATTTCCAGAACAAACCATTATCTGCAGCACTTGTGGGAACCAGTACTTTCCAAGTCATCAACTGCCCAACAGTGATACTAGTCATCCTTGAGAGAGGCATCACATTCTACAGCCTAAATAGGCCAATGAATTCTTCTTCCAGTATTTGAGATTGTCAATGGGGAACAGAAGGGGAAAATATAAGAGAAAAAGATTTTATGGTATGTTTCTTAGACATTTGCAATAGACAATTCTACTTCCTACAAACAAAATGTCAGGGGTACGTGTCACAGCTCCACTTCTTGTACTATTCATAACATTCTCCCTTGGAATTATAGCAAATACCAGACATGCCATGGAAAGGTTAACCAGCATTAGGTTTGGACACTGATCCAGCGCCATTAACACTCAACTTCTCAACTTGATAGATTCTAATACTACTCCATTACCATTACAGTCATTATATATTCATTCCTAAACATGCACATAATCAGCCATCAAAAATGTGGTTATTTAAAATTAGGTATTTTGAGCATTACATTTCTGCATACTTTCGCTAGGAGCTTAAGCTTTGCCATTCTTCCTCCACCCATTATAGCAAAGACTTTTAAAGTCATTTCATAGCCCTAGTGACATTCTCCTCTCTTGCATATTTGCTGCATGGGAAAATTACTGGGGTTTTTATTATTTTAATTGCTGCTAGCAGGTTGTAAGATCTCAAATATCCCCAATTCCTTCACCGTTAAGAACAGCAGCATCTGGGTGTCAGTTTTACTCGTGATGGCAAATTACAGGGTCAGATCTGCCTTTCTCCCTCACACAAATCTGCACCTCAGTGGAGATTACAACTTGTGGAATACATAATATATAAGATGAGCAGGTTTTGACTACCACAATTAGTTGATCTGCAACTACATGAAATGGCAACACTTAATCCAAATGGAGAGGCTGGGAAAACACCATCTTACAGCACATAAGTCTGCAAAGCATGACAGGACCCGTGAAACAAAGACAAACAAAAAACCTGTATCTTAAATAGGGCAGACTACAAATGAATTCAAGAATCAGGAAATGCCACAATTGTGTTTACTTGTGAGAAATACTCTTAGCCCTCATGTACATATGCATTATTTTATAGCCCTTAGTTACACGATCATATTCCTTCCACAGTACCCCATCTCAGACTGCACTCAGAAGGGATTGTGCCCATGTAATGAGCAGCTATTTGGGATGCTGGTTTCTGCTCATTGTTCGGTATGTGGCCCCAGGCCTTATTTACCACACATTATTCAAACCTGGCTCTAGAGATTTATTCATTTCCTTATGTGTTTTCCTATGGGCTTATCATTACACTGTCCAAGAGCTTCACCAGCCCAAGATCATTTATTTTCACACACCTCTATAAGAGGAGGGGGTATTTTTATTCCCATTTTACGGGTGAATGACTGAAGACCATATTAAAAGGTATTTGCTAATTCTGGGTGCCCAGTCTGAGACACCAACAGCCTGACTGATCTGTGCTTGTATAGTACTTTGGGTTCAGTGGATTCCCATTCACTTCATTTGCAGCTGTAAGCACTCAGTGTTTCTGTAAAGCAGGTCCTTTGGGATCAAAAACGTCCCCTATAAAATAAGGAACGCACAATTAAACAACCACTGGCACAACAGCTGCTTCAAAAAACCTAAGAACTATCACACAGAAATGGTCACAGAAAAAAAGTCAACTGGCAGGTCAGGATTTCACTGCCTCAGCTATAAAAGCTTCCCTTTCTCTCCTGCAGTCCCTTGTCTCACTCAGTACACACCTGACAAATGAGGCAGGGGTCCTACAGATGGTCTCTTTCACTGTGCAACTCAGATTTATCTCAGAGCAGGTCCATCGCATGCAGTGAATGAGGCGGGGGTCCTGTGGAAGAAACAGCACAGAGTGACGTAGCTAAAACATGAGTTGTATAAGACATACAGTCGGGTAGACAGAAGTGCACGCAGAGTATAACTGGTCTTCCCCCAGCTTCCAGTTCTTGCATTAGCACCCTTCAAAGTGCCCTCTTCACAGAGTTAGTTTCTTTTACAGCAAACCAATTCCCTCATGAAGCATCACGATGAACACTTTTGTGGATTATCAGAAGAGACAAATCCATCATGTGGACCACTACAACCAAGGTAATGGAGTAAATGGGCTGCAAGGGTAGCTCATCCTCCTTTGTGAAGACTAACATGAGGAGCATGAAACACCGGGTGAATTTCAGACACCGATGACAGCTGAGTAATAATGATTCAGAGGCTCTTCCAACCATTCAATTCAAGTCGTGCTTGCTCTCTCCTCTCCAGACCATCCTAGCCCACTTTCTTCTCTTCACTGCCTTTGCCTTCTAACCCCATCCCTTTCCTTTGCTCTCAGCTCACCCCAACCAAAAACCATTCCCCCACACTCCACAGCCCCAACCTCCTTGTTCAACAGCTGCTTATAACTATTTGCTTCTCCTCCTCACCTTTTTGCCCAGCTCCCCTTGCCCTGTCTTTCCGTTACTGTTTGGTGGCCCCACTTACTGACACTGCCTCTGCCCCGACACAGCCCCAGCTGTCCCTGCAGTCTGGCTCCAAAACACAAGCTGATTTAGAGCTTTGCAAAGAGGAATCTTCTTGATTTGTTTTTAAATGGAAGGAAGGCATAATTCAAGAACATGGCATCCTTTTTGCCCAGCTCCCCTTGCCCTGTCTTTCCGTTACTGTTTGGTGGCCCCACTTACTGACACTGCCTCTGCCCCGACACAGCCCCAGCTGTCCCTGCAGTCTGGCTCCAAAACACAAGCTGATTTAGAGCTTTGCAAAGAGGAATCTTCTTGATTTGTTTTTAAATGGAAGGAAGGCATAATTCAAGAACATGGCATACTCCCTACTTTTTCTTTAAAAAAAAAAGTATATATATAGTTGCTGGTTTTGATAAAAATTTCCACAAAACAAGTCTATCACAGAGGCATACGTTACTGTTTGGTGGCCCCACTTACTGACACTGCCTCTGCCCCGACACAGCCCCAGCTGTCCCTGCAGTCTGGCTCCAAAACACAAGCTGATTTAGAGCTTTGCAAAGAGGAATCTTCTTGATTTGTTTTTAAATGGAAGGAAGGCATAATTCAAGAACATGGCATACTCCCTACTTTTTCTTTAAAAAAAAAAAAAAAGTATATATATAGTTGCTGGTTTTGATAAAAATTTCCACAAAACAAGTCTATCAATCAGAGGCATAGAAAGTGTTTACAGCAATGATTAAAGCTTGGCAGTGGTATGAACAACTGAAACTAAATTTTACAGGAAGCACTAGTAAAAAAAGATGGTGCTGCTAGTCTGTTTGTTGTACATGGCAGTGAAAATGAAGATAAAAATTAAGGAAGATGGTTAAGCAAGAAAGAGTGCTGCTGCCATCTCTTTTTAAGACTTGCCATGGTTGGGTACATTAGCATTTGGATGACAGGCCTTTGAAGGAAAGTGGAGTGCCTGTACTTCCTTCGTACACTATCCTGGTAGCTTATAGATACTAGTGCTTATTTGATATACAAACCTGCACCCATCTCAAGCTTGCATCAGCTGGACACAAGATTATACACGTTTTAACTTTTCACAGAGTCACAGAAAATAGGGCTAGGACCAGGTCAGGTGGTTGGTGCATCCCTCCATCCCAACAAAGGATCAGCTATAGCAGCATTATTTTTGACAGATGTTTTTCCAGCCTGTTCTGGAAAAACTTTCAGCCCTTCTCAGGCAGTCTGTTCTAATGCTCCTGCATCATTGCTAATACAAGTTTGTAACATCAAACTGAAATCTCCCACATTGCAATCAAAGCTCATTTACTTTCAGCTCTATCAACAACGGACATAGCAAACAGCTTAATCACTTCCTCTTGGACAAAGCCTCTTACTATTTGAAGACACATTCAGACACATTCCCCAGACATTGCCTAATATCTAGATTTCCACGACAGAAATATTAACCTGCCTAACAGAAACAAGTTAGCACCTCAGTCCCTCTAACTTCATCCCTGGGTCTCCAAGCTTATCGCTTGGAAGGCCACAGATTTTTTTACAAACACCTACAACAAGGAACAAGGTTGCAGCTAGCAGGCTAGCCTGCGGTAGACAAACCAAATTTCCCTTCACTTCTAGGAGACTCCAAGTGATTCAGTAGTAACGCCTCACTGCAGCTACAAAAAAAAAAAAAAAAAAAAAAAAAGAGTGCTAGCCCTTCACTGAGGCAAATCTGCCAGCTGGATTCAATTTCTCATGCTCTTTCAAAATCTTGAGCTGAAATTTTGGGAAACTTGAGATAATATCTTCTGATAAATCAAGGCTATGATCTATTACATTCACTACACTACTAGCTAGAGCAGCAAAATTTCTTAGCTGTCCTCGATGAAGCCGAGAGCTGTGCCCATGGTCCTGACTTCCAGTGCTGTGCCTTGAGCACAAACCAATCTTTTCTCACTGACAAGCAACGAAGACCTGCCAGATTTCATATGAAACAGCTCCCAGGAAACTGGAAGTCCGCATCCTTTGTGCATGTGGGTATAAGAGTGTACAAAATGGCCAGAGTTGTAACTAGAAATGTCATAAAGTTAAAAATGTGGGACTTACTTAATATTATTCAGATAATACAGATTTGCCTCCAGTGTTACAAACTGTGAGCTCCCAGGGAAGCCAGGAGCCATTCTGTGCAGATAGGAAACAGAGGGCCATTCTCTACCATAGGTGGTGTGATGGGGGAAGGTGAACTGGCAGCTCAAAGGTGCATACAACTGCTCTGTACTGTGTGTTTGCACAACTGCGTGAGAGTGTATCCCTCGGTGATGTTATTCACAGGCCTTGGCCAACAGTAAATAAGACAGTGGAGCTTGATTCATGAGGGACGACAGGAAATCTATAACGTGTGGGCTCTATAATCTGCTCGCTACTGCGTAGCAAAATGAAAGAACAACAGTCCAATTTCTGAGTCCTTGCTGATCCCAAGCACATCCTCCAAATCTTGTTCTGCTCAGAGCAGTGGGAGTCTGTTGGCACCAGGGGAAAGCAAGCTCTGGCACAGGCCATCTTCCATGCTGGGATGGCAACAGTATTTTGGAAGCATCAGACTACCTTACAGTGGATACAAACACAGCCAAGACTGTGGCATGAACTTCAGAGCAAATTTCTGGAGAGCGACAGGCTGCTGAGCTCAGTTCACCAAAGGACTGCCATGTGGACACCAATTGCTGCACTCCACTGCAGGCATCCCATGTCTCAAAGGGCTGGCTGAGCCAGGGAGCAGTGATCCACCACGGCAGTCTGGCCCAACCACTTGGTTTGGTGGGGACTGTGAACAGCATTCCCCTGCGATAACACAAACCAATCTGGATGCAGCTCCACAAAATTAAAAACAGGGATATGATCCAGCAGGACACAGCAGCTGGGTTACAAATGGTGTCCAAAAAGCACCTTAAGGGGAAGGAGACAAAAGCTGGAGGGAGATGTGGATTCTGGGGCCAGACAGAAAAGGGATGCTGCTGGCCCACAGCATTCTCCTAGAGAAGCTGGCAGCTCACGGCTTAGACAGGTGTACTCTTTGCTGGGTAAAAAACTGGCTGGACGGCCAGGCCCAGAGAGTTGTGGTGAATGGAGTTAAATCCAGTTGGCAGTCGGTCACGAGCGGTGTTCCCCAGGGCTCAGTTTTGGGGCCGGTCTTGTTCAATATCTTTATCAATGATCTGGATGAGGGGATCGAGTGCACCCTCAGTAAGTTTGCAGACGACATCAAGTTGGGCGGGAGTGTTGATCTGCTTGAGGGTAGGAAGGCTTTACAGAGGGATCTGGACAGGCTGGATCGATGGGCTAAGGCCAACTGTATGAGGTTCAACAAGGCCAAGTGCCGGGTCCTGCCCTTCAGCCACAACAACCCCATGCAGCGCTACAGGCTTGGGGAAGAGTGGCTGGAAAGCTGCCTGGCGGAAAAGGACCTGGGGGTGCTGGTTGACAGCCGGCTGAACATGAGCCGGCAGTGTGCCCAGGCAGCCGAGAAGGCCAATGGCATCCTGGCCTGTATCAGAAATAGTGTGGCCAGCAGGAGTAGGGATGTGATTGTGCCCCTGTACTCGGCACTGGTGAGGCCGCACCTCAAATACTGTGTTCAGTTTTGGGCCCCTCACTACAAGAAGGACATTGAGGTGCTGGAGCGTGTCCAGAGAAGGGCAACGAAGCTGGTGAGGGGTCTGGAGAACAAGTCTTATGAGGAGCGGCTGAGGGAACTGGAGTTGTTGAGACTGGAGAAGAGGAGGCTGAGGGGAGACCTCATCGCTCTCTACAACTACCTGAAAGGAGGTTGTAGCGAGGTGGGTGTCGGTCTCTTCTTCCCAGTAACAAGCGATGGGACGAGAGGAAATGGCCTCAAGTTGCGGCAGGGGAGGTTTAGATTGGACATGAGGAAAAATGTCTTTACTGAAAGAGTGGTTGAACATTGGAAGAGGCTGCCCAGGGAAGTGGTTGAGTCCCCATCCCTGGAGGGATTTAAAAGACGTGTAGATGAGGTGCTTAGGGACATGGTTTAGTGGGCATGTTGCGTGTTGGGTTAAGAATCAACCTTAATGATTCTATGATTCTAAGATATGATTCACACCAGGTGGAGAGCTGGCCCATGAGAGAGCAGGGAGGAAGTCTGTGACAGCAGCAGCCGCAGAGCAGACTGGTCTCATACCACGAATGCTGAGGACACATGGAAAGATGGAAGAAGGTTTGTTTTGGACAAAACAGCAATGGTGGCAGTGGGAGAGAGGAGGGCTGCCAATTCCAGACAGGAGGAGAAGGAAATAATTTTTCTTCCTACTGTGCAGCGTTAGAAAACCCACAGGGCTGCCCAAGGCTGGGAAGGCACAGGACAGCTCAGCTGAGGATCCTGGCAGCTTAAAGGAGACAGTTCTCTCATTTTTCTCTAACCAAACTTATACTTTTCATTTCTTGTGTCTCTGGCCCTTACCACTTAACACCTTTCAGATCTATCTTCTGCCCCCTAGGAAAGGGGCAAGGGGAACCTTTCTCACTCTGGCAACAGGTAAACAGCATGGCAGGATGGGGGGGGGAACAATTTCCACTCGATCCCTAGCAAAGGCCTTCTTTGCTGAGTGCACACTCTGGGGACTGCCGTCCTTTCCCTGCTTCCCCCTACAACCATCTCTGCTGCCACCTCCCCTCCCTTGTTATCTGTCAGTAAACAGTAATTAAAGATGTGGCCTGCTTGATAAAGCTCCCACCCGCCCTCACACGGTGCTGCCCTCTCGGACGTGTCTAATTAAAATCCTGATGAGAAGATGAAGAAATCCCAGAAGCTGGGAGTCTGCTGACTCTCCCTGCGCTCGGCCTCTTCATTACTGACGACGAGGCAGGGAGATATAAAGGACCCCGGGAAATGCTCCGACAGACCAATCGATACAGCCTTTTGTGGGACGTGACGGACCGCTCAGGACTGCCTTTTGAACTGTGTGGATAATGAGGATGCTGGAGTGTGGCTCACTGCATGGGGCTGATGGGGCTAGACTCCCCCACTAGTCCTGCTACACTGCCGCTCCCAGGAATGGCACCCAGTGCCCCTGCAGCTTGGCAGCCACTCACACCATACAGTGAATTCACACAGTTATAATAGCTGGGGCACTTGCCTGTCCCCCACCAACCCAACCTCCAGGAATCATTGCTTGTAGTGCCAGAATACTGTCAAACCTCTAACCACTCCATCATTTCTATGCAAACACAGAGCGTGCATGTGTGTACATACACTGCAAAATGCTGAGAACCAGCACAAACCTTCCCTAAATGAAACCAACACCACACACAACGTGCACACCATTGTGTTTAAATGGACACTTATTCATGGGAACAGTGTGTTTTCACTGCTCTCCCAGGATTTTGTGCTAAGGTGAAATTCTTGGTATGGACAAAATGAAACAGCAAAAGTTTACATGAAGCGCACAGCAATATCATCATTGTGAATCACCATAACTATATTTAGACACACTTCACTTCATGCAAATACATCCACTAAATGGTTTTATTCTTGTGTTTTTTTCTAATATGAGATCGCTTTACATGGAAACAAGCCCATTTTCACTGGCAAACTCATGTTTATCCAAAACACCAGAGATTTCATTGCTCCTAGTTTCAAGATGAAAGAAATAGTAAAGAGATGGAAATAGATTTATACTTTCTAAAGTTTGAAAGTGCATCTCAGGTACCTACCTCCATGTCCCTTTTGAGCAAGCCCACAGGAGGTACAGTAACCCTGGGAATTAGGATCATGTGCAAGAATGGGAGCGCATACCCGGTTGCAAATACAAGCGCGCTGTATATGTGCATGAGGGAAACGCATGTTCCACATGTGGAATCAATAAAAGAGTGAGCTTTTAACTGTCTGAGTTCACATCTCCTGCTTCACAAACCACTACTGCTCATGCAATCAGCATCAGTCCAGCAACAGTTGGTGCTCTTTTCAGAGTCCCAGCTAGGTCCTTGGGACCTAGTTTATTCAATAAAGCCTCAGTTGTTTTCTTTCCTGCTCCCCCAATTTTAATTACTTTTCCAGACCGCACGGACTAAAAAACAACAAACTTGAAAAAATATATTTCCTAAGAGTCTCATAAAGTAAAAAAATACCTATATTTATTATTTTCCAAATTCCCATAATCCTGCCTCACTGTCCCCTTTGTCAGCCCAGGCACAAAGAGAAACTAAATAACAAATAATTCCTGGACTGGTTTAATACTGAGTTAAACTTGCCAAAAAAACCAAACCATCTCAAAACAAATAGCCCACAGCAAAACATAATCAGTAACAGCAAGAAGTGATCAACCAAATGCAGAAGCAATGGACTCAATTGTAAAAGCTCAGGAGTGCTACTAGGAAGGGACTTTGGAGAGTCTCCTGGAAAAGACGAGTGAAGAAGGGCAGCAGAGAACTTCCGCTGCTGGGAAGTTCACAGCCACTCTTGGCCCTGTGGCCTCCCTCAGCAAGAGATGCTGTTGTGCAGAACAAGGCAGCAGCACTGGATGCACAGAGCTCTCCATGCAATCCCTGCCTGTCCCAGTACCTGTACTTGATGGAATGACACATTGCTGTGGCAGCTAATAAATAGAAGTAATTTGATTAGCTTTCCCTAACTAGCGATAAGATCCTGACAAACCCTTTTTAATGCGTTTCTGGAGCAGGATGAAATTGTTTCATTTGGCGAGCAGGGCCCCACGGGAGTTGCCTCCAAGCTCCTTTAGTGAGAGGTAAAAATATGCCAATCATTAATGAGGGGAGAATTACGGAGACTTTAATGCAATCAGAAAAGAGGAGCCCTGAGGCAGCTGGGGAATAAAACCTGCCCTTAAATCAGAGGCAGGCAGCTGGAGCATGGAAATAAAGGCATACACAAGCATGTACATGCACACAGACATACCTACCACACACACAGAGACTGTGTAGAGCTGCTGTAAATACACTGGGAGTTTTGCCTGGGCAACAAACACCTATCTCAGCAAATGGTACCCATCTTCCCCAAAAAGCATTTGTAAAATCACAGCAAGCTATATCCATTTGGCAGCCTCCTCCCCCCGCCAGGAGGGGACCACTGCCCGTTCAATCTCCACCCCTTCACACACACAGATGCGCACACAGAACGGCAGTTTTCAACAATTCAAACCAAAGCTTTTTGTGGAGGAGGCATGTTAGCTGCTTGAGTGTCAAGCAGCAGCAGCAAGGCAGCTTTGCCAAGTGGAAAGGTGCCTCTGTCAGGGCCAGACTTGCTGCATGAACACAACATGTACAAACCCCTCACTCTGTCCTCCAACCATGGCACTTACGCCAGAGGCAGCATCTACTGTGGATGTTGAAAGGCAACTCCTCCCATCCCCTCCGCACTCCCTCCTCAGTGAATTCCCTTCCTCAGGTGAAACAGCTCTTGCACGAATCATGTAACTTTTATTCCTAAGCAAAACAGAAGTCTTTAAACTGCTGGCATTTCCCCTGGCACTGCGGCAGGCAGGAGCTGGGGCAGACATGAGTGGCCTGGCTGGCTCTGATTTTGCAGGTGTCTGTGTTCTTTCAGAAACTCCTTCTCTGACAGAAAGCATCCCATCTTTCTGCAGTGATGCTCTAATCCCAGCCAGCACAATACAGAAGGCTGCGTCAGCACGGACCATCCCAGAGAATGCTAGCTCCCAGTTTAATGGGATAAAAACCAGCACAGGAGTTCTCATGACTCTTTCAGATTCCCCACCTTGTTTACTTGAAAATAATGAGCAAGAGTACTGGGATATCACACACCAGCCACCTTTCCTCTGCCAGATACACAAAACATGATGCTACAAAGGCCAGGCATGCAGTACTTCAGGCCTTTTCCCTAGTTTGGGTTACCACTAACATGTAGGCAAGCAACTGAATGGCTGTTGAGAACTCCAAGAGGAAAGTCAGTACTTACTTCTGGCCTTAATATACACTTGAGGAGATGCGAGACAAGTATTTCTTCCTCCCAGAACTCCTGCGCTATAGTGAGACAGTATCTGTGACACCCCTGCTTTCTGCTAGATGCAATGACTGTCCTGCTTAGTGTGTGTGCACTGTAAGTCCTGTATTGAGAAAGCTAAGCTGCTGCTGCTTCTGCCACAGAGATGTATCAGACATCTCTGCCACAAAAAGGCTGTGCTTCTGCACCATAGTCTCACATGCACTAGACAACTGTGTAACTAAAACACTGGTGTAAGTGACTATTAGCCATTTAACCCTACAGACAAAGCAGTTACACAGTCACCAAGACAGAGTAAAAGATGAAGGACAAGTAAAGAGGGACCTGTCCTGAGACAATGGAGCTTGAAGCTTAGCAGGTAAGTTAGGGTACGTAGCTGGCACGTTCTCAAATGTGTATCAAGCACAGAGCTGCATGTCCCACTGCTAAATGATCACAGAATACTTAGCCCCAGGCAAGGGGGGCTTCATGTCCCTCAACAGCAACTCCTGCTGGCTGCTTGAACCATGCAATGATGGGCTCCCAAAGAAGTACAGCAAAGCTCTCTGGCTGAAAGTACAGAATGAAAAGCACCTCAGAGGGTAAAGAAAACCTCCAAGGTTCTCCCAAATTCTCTCAAACTCTGTGCCTCTAAGACTGAAAGGATCAAAGCAGTCTTGCTGTTGGGCACATCACTCACCCAGACTGCATGCCCTTGAAAGTCAGAGAAATCACTTTCCAGAAACACAAACAAGCAAGAAGACCCTACCACAGAAACCATCAAGACTGCAAAAACTAGCTAGCAGGAAATTCAGCATGGCTACAGCACAATGCTGTCTAGCATCTAGAAATCTTATTTCTGCCCTTTTCAGATCAGGGCCAGTTTTGATCCAAAGCTCCAGTTGAACTCAGTGATTTCTTCTGGTCAAGAGTTTTAGGCTGTTCAAGATAGTTACTAGACTCCCTCCCTGGATCCATTTCTAGTGGTGACCCAGGTTTTACTGTGGTCACAGTCCAACCTAGTTTGTGGTGGCACTCAAGCACAGCAGCCTTGTGTGACTGCCTCCTCTAAGCAGCAGGCAGAAGTCTGAGATGGTGTCACACTCTGTGGCTCCACACGCAGGTCTGCTTTGCTGCAAACAACTCCTTCTCATTCTGGTTTGTTATGATTAAAAATGCACATCACCCAGCGAGGCCTTGGAGTGGAACCCAGCTGGAAATTGGATCATTAATATTCCTTCTCATGCCCATTGCCACAATTTCTTACCTCTCCACAAGCAATTGCTAACAATGCAACAATTTAGGGTCTCAGACTAGAAGTGAAGAGAAGTCAAGACTAAACTGCCCATGGTTACTCCAATTCATCCACCCTTGCCCATATCTTGGCATCCCATCAACCTTATGCCAGTGTGCTGTATATCAGATGTCTTTCAGCCTGTCCTGAACCTTTGAACTGCCTGTCCACAATTTATCTACCAAAAGGTCTTTAAGATCCATAGCCTCTTAAACCATCAGGAAAGGGATTCAAGATTATCCTCATTCTGAGCAGTTGGAAACAGAAGGAAAGAAAACAATTCATTCAAAGAGTCTAGCCACTGCGTGGCTCTAACTCTTGGTGACCACACTTTCCACACAGTTAAAGTACTCTCAAAGGGCTGGAGGGATAAATGCAAATCAGGGGTAGGACATACCACATGATGGAGAATCCCACAGATGTACAAATGGGGATATTTCCATTTCTAGCAGACAGGGTTACCTACATGAGCTCACCTCAACCCTATGTGCTGTTACTGCTGCAACTTAACTGGGCAAGCTGTGAGAAATATGCAATTCCCCCATCATTGCTACAAGGATCCTTCGACAAAAAGGATCCAGAAGCAGAGAAATGGCGCAGGACACACAGCAAGTGATTGAAATCCCCCACAATAGTCATTGCGTGCACTCATTGGCCTGTTTGAACCTTCATCCCTGTATGGTGTTTACATTAGACAGCAAGAAGCACAACACAACCAGGACTACAGCACTGATCATGGAAAAATAAAAATCAGAAGACATATTTTCTCTTGGGACTCTAGCATCACCACTATGGACTGCTTACACACATTGGTACCAGGCAGAGGAAATTTGTTCTTGCTTGTCAGCTCACTGAGCTGACATTCCTTTGGCTGCAGGCAGCACGGTCTCCAAGAGGTTGAATGTCTGGTTGAGAGGTGGAGAAGACAGAGGTGGAGAAACCTGCTAGATAGCAACTAGCACAAGGCAGCTGGGAAAACAGCACTGGTCACAAGAATCATAGAATCATTGAGGTTGGAAAAGACCTCTAAGATCATCGAGTCCAACCGTCAACCCAACACCACCATGCCCACTAAACCATATCCCTAAGCGCCTCATCTACTCGTCTTTTAAATACTTCCAGGGATGGGGACTCCACCACCTCCCTGGGCAGCCTGTTCCAATGTTTCACCACTCTTTCAGTAAAGAAATTTTTCCTCACATCCAATCTAAACCTCCCCTGGCGCAACTTGAGGCCATTTCCTCTTGTCCTATCGCTTGTTACTTGGGAGAAGAGACCAACACCCACCTTGCTACAACCTCCTTTCAGGTAGTTGTAGAGAGCGATGAGGTCTCCCCTCAGCCTCCTTTTCTCCAGGCTAAACAACTCCAGTTCCCTCAGCCGCTCCTCAGAAGACTTGTTCTCCAGACCCCTCACCAGCCTCGTTGCCCTTCTCTGGGACAATGCCAACGAAATTCTGCTCCAAACACCTATTAATTCTCCATTGCCTCATTCAACTACCCCAAAAACATCTGCTCCCAGTAAGCATTTTGCATCTTAGGTGGCTAAACTCTTTCGGAATCAAAGGATCTGTTACACATTATTGAAATGCCCATCAGGCTGAGGACTTGCTCCATGTGCCTCTCCATAACACAAATGAAGTGTTCACTAATACAGTGGCATAATTTAATGGTAAACTGCCCCTGCAACACACAAATTTGTATGTTTGGCACTTGCACTTTGATTTCACTGTTTCTTTAGTTGTATTTTATGTCAGAAATAATAAGTTTCAGTGAAAAAACTTTGCAGTAAAATGCATAGCTACATTACAAGCCATCTCAGTGCAGAAACATGAACGGTGACAGTCTCAGAGTGATGGGCTCAATGAACATACACAGCAGTAACAGCTCAAAGGAATTTGGAAAAGGAGCTGTCCTATCAGTCAGCTAGAGTAGCCAAGACCCTGCCACACCAATCTGAGATAAGCACAAAGAAACAAACCAGGGGGTCTGAAAATATATGATTGGTCTTACCCACTTAAAATATGTACCCATTTCAAAACCAAAAACCTGATAAACTTACTGTGCCACACCACAGACATTTCCCTTCAGGTAAGAGGAAGTAACCACCACCACTGCCTGTTCCCTTTAGCAGCTCCAGCAGTTGCTGGCATCTCAGCCTAGCTGTCTGTTCACAAGGGCAGAGCCTTGATTGCTACTGAAAGCCAACAGAGCTCCAGCAAAGTCAAAGCTGCAGGCCACATGAAGACAGGTAAGTGATTAAAGGTATTTTAAAGAGAAAATAGATAAGAGCAAAACTCTGCCACAGGATTTGCCAGCTCCTGGCTCCGTCGAAGAAATACAACATGCAATCTCCACGGGAGGACTGGTGACTTCTTGTGCATCACTGAAAGCCACAAACTGCTGGATGTGAGCAGCTCACTCATTCAACCGTATCTCAGTGCTTGAGTGTCAACTTTTCCTACCTGGACCGAAAGGCAACCCCTGAGTCTTCCTCATCCACCAAGCCCCAGCCTCCCCAGCAGTCCTGGGGCCAAGTTACATGCCTTTCCAGACGGCCCTCTCTGTGAACAAGGGCAGAGCAGAGGGGTGCTCTTAGCAGTCTTGCTCAGGGAGCGCTGGCAGCCATGCCACAAATTAACATCATCCTCAAATTATTTAGGGGGGACAGACAGAAAAATCTTGAATAGTTTCTCCTTTCCTGCCAATTGTTCCCTTCTTCCACCTCAGTTCTGGCTGGATTCCCCCTTCCCCCTGTCCTCAGCTAGCACCGCCAGGCTCAGTCCTCCTCACCCTAGCCCCCCCTCCCCAAGGACAAGCAAAGTTATTACAATAATGAATTAGCCAGGCTGCTTACTGCTGCCAGTGGCGAAGGCAATTATCCCACTCCACGTCCCCAGCCACCGCTCAGCTCCCTCATAAAGAGAGGCTTTTGGGGCCGCTTTGTGCTTTGATTGGAAATGAAGAGATTGCTAATTAGGGAACCCCTGCTGGGATCGGGCTGGCAGGAACAATGGTGAAACGGACGGAGCACACGTCCATTTAGAGAGGGGGGGAGAAGAGAGAAATGTGAGCTCCTCTGTAATGCAGTGCATCCTCCGCTCACACCATAAACAACAGGGCAGACAATTTTATAGAGCTTTTCACCTTTTAAAGCATGCTAATTTGTTTATAGGAAGTGATAATTTGGTGTGTGTTTGCATAGGTCAATGCCTGTAGTTTCTGTGTACAGTATGGATTGACGCATGTGTGCATACATACATACAGTTGTTTCCAGAGGCATTTTCTTAAAGAGTGTATCTACACAGCTGACCGTGTATTTCTTGTCATTCGCTGGGCAGCACGCATCAATCCTGCATTAACAGGGAAAGATGCTTAGAAAAGTATTAACACAGAATTTTAATGCCTGAACTCACAAATCACCAAAGTTGAAAATGACTTACCAAATTAGTCAGTTCACCTGAGGCTTGCCCAGCAACCGCTTCCACTGCTTTGCCCTAGTGCTTTAAATGACAAGTGGACCTCCAGGAGGAGAAAATTTCACCATCAACACAATATTTTCTTAAACTCATCCTGAAATTTCTTCTTAATTCAATTGCTCTAACTGTCCATGGGGGGGGTCACAGGAGCTAAATTCACCTTTCTCAGCTGATGAATTTTGCACCAAAAAATTAGAAAAGCTCTCTCTCGTAGTGCAAAAGCACATCTGGACAACTTCATGAAACTGCACCAACAGCCCTTATATACATAGCACACTCTTGTTCTGGGCTCTAGTCACTTTTAACTCTTGTCAAAGAAAAAAATACCTCCCCCAACAGATCAACATAGAAATCATACCATTTATAAAATACAGCCTGTCAACAAAAGCAAATGCCTCACCTTTTTGCGCAAAGCTGATAGAAAGCATTTGGAACCTATCCTGCATTGCTCGGTTAACTAAGTAATTCCATCAGGGAAGAACACAAGTACCATGTTAAAACTGAAAGTACAGTTTTCAACCACATATTTGACTTGCCGTGCAGAAAATTTGCCTACTGTTGATTAGCGCAATGTACTACACACTAGGTGACTTATGTAAGCTAAAGCAAATTTCAAAATTTAAGTGTGAATTTACATTTCAGAATTCCCTTGCAGATACTGAAGCATTTGAATATACAAGTGTGCTTTTCCCTGAAAATGTTTTCAGTAAAGCACAAGTCTTAACAGAAAGTGAGCACTAAAAGGTGGCAACACAGTTGAACTGAAAATGACTTTCAAATTCACTGACTATTTCTCCCTGCTGTTTGCTCACCTGTAGTGTTTATATCCTTCAAACAGTTGTAGGTAGTTTTCATGTTCCCTTCTTAGTCATCACTTAGCCAAGCTCCACATATTTAGTTCTTTTGATCTTCCCTCATAAAAACAATCCCTCCAGCTCTGTCACCATTTTTGTTGTTCTTCTCTTACTACCTTCCAAGTTTCCTCTGCATTTTTTGCTGCTAGTGCCCAGAGCTGAAAGTCTCACCAGAACGGTACTAAACAAGAACGCTACCTCATTGCTTCATGGTGTCCTGCCTGCATACAACACAATCAAGTCTCATACAAAGGCCAACATTTGCAACCTGCCCACTTTGCCCCCTCGGTCTGTCGTGCTACAATGACAACTCAGATCGGACTTGCCTGTCACTACCATTCCCCCACACTCTCTCCTTCAGCTCTCTACTGTGTTCCACTTACCTGATAGGAATGTTTCCCCTCATGTAGGTACAGTCTGAAAGTAAAACCCTCTGCTAGAACCACGCTTAGGGTTGGTTTAGGTTCCTGACAACCCTGTAGTTACCTATTGCACATACAAAACCTGACCACTTAAAAGCAAGGAAACATCTACCTAACGACACCAAGGGCCAATTTGTAATGTGGTGTACAGTGGCAGAGCTCGTTTGGTTTCACCACAGCTGTACCATTTTACACCAGCTGAGAAGCTATTTCCATAAATCTTGGACTGTCCATATCACATTATTCAGAGAAAGTACAAAGAAGGGTATATTTCACTCCAGCAGCTGCAATTCTGATGCATGAAGCCCCATTACCTTGATTTCATAATCCAAGTATTTTCTTTTAAGGATACAGCTATAGTGAACGTACAAGCAATTCAATATATCTACCAACTGGTTCTGGAATTCTTTGGTAAAGCACTTACAATTGCTCTCTTGATAATCAAATTCTAATTTACTAGAAGAGGAATAAAACTTGTGGTAAAATTATGGATGTACAGGCCACCTGCATTTGAGACTGATGAATGGGCTTCATTACTACAGCCATTCACAAGGTCTGATTTTGACTAGCCTTAATATCCTAGCAGAGAAGGATGAAAGGAGATGGCCTTCTCATGGCATTACAGCAGGCAGGTCAGGGGGGGACGTCAGAACAAATAATCAAATGTTCTAAAATCCTGCAAGAGAGAAGAAAGCCCACTCCCTGTCAGGTTGACCGTCTCATGCCCCTAACAACAGGCTACTAGTTCTGGCCTCGTATGAAACTCACTCTCCTTCAGAGCGCAACTTCCTTGAAGTAACTCTGTTCTTAACATCCATTCCTGCGCAAAGTGGAGAAAGTATGAACATAGAAGCACCCAAGCCAGGATTTCTTCCCCAGATTCTTCCCAGAGCAACACAACTACATTCTGCCACATACAGTATGGGCAAAGCCCAAAGGCTTTTAGAGCGTACTGAGTTTCTTTCTCTGGGAGATTTTAGTATAAGAGTTTTGTTTAAAAATTACCAATTAAAGAATCGCATCTCTTCCTCCCCCCCCAGAAGTGTAGATTTTCCTTTAATTCGATACAAATAACGTGTGTTACATTCAAAGAGCATAAAACTACACTGTTCTTGCCTATTTGTTTCTTGTAGGAGTTTAGCTTTTACAAATCGGATTGTAGAAAAATGAGGTCTCTCTACATAGGCTGCAGAATCTTTTTAATGCACCTCTGTTGCTGAAAGAGGAGATCCCACCATCCTTACCACCCGAGCCACATTTGTCCTGCCTCCTCCCTTGCATTAACACATGTGTTTGTACAGCTTAGATTGAGGAGCTGATCTGGGTTAAAAATGCCAAAAGGTTAGTTTAATTCAAACTGACCACAAGCAGGATTACTACAAGTCCAGGTGTACACAAATACTTGTACCTGACATATGACCCCTGCATTACAGCAGTTGTGAAAGTTGTGAAAACATTAGCAAGGTCAAATGGTTTCTTAAAAGCACTCATATCTGGGGTATTTTTCTTTGAAAACTTCCCCTTTCATGTAGGTAAATGATGACATGGTTGAGACAGAATGAGATTGAAAGACATAAATTACTGAACTGAAAAGCATGGTGCTGTCATACTAATACCTGCTTGAAACAAAGTCTATCCAGTGAGAGATCTGAGAAGCATAATACATTTAATTCCAAGAATAGGCTAAGGGGTGACCTGATCTAATTGTAAGTGGGGGAAAATTTAATAGTGGAAAGTTCTTTAATCTAGCTTTAAAAGGATGTAAGACAAGACTATTCCTGGTATCCAAAACTAGACAAATTTCACTTAGCAATAAAGACATTTTTAAACAGCAGGAACTGGCCATTGGGACAGTTTGCCACGAGGCATGCTGGATAATCTATAGCAATGTCTTTAAATCAAGGTTGTGTGTCTCTCTAGAAGACATTGATGTTGAGAAGCTACCCAGATAAGTGCAGCGGTTACTAGGTGGATTTTAATGGCCTATGCTATGCAGTTAGGCCTAGAGCATGGGAGTGGTATAGGTCTGTCTTAAAATCTGTTTAGATCCCTTGTGGTTCTTTAAGAGTTGTAGAAAGCGAGACAAATGTGTGCAAAGACAGCATCTGCTTTGGTCTGCTTAAACCATTCACTAAGAAGTGTTTGTGCTGTATCTACTATCCAATCCTTGTTTGTTCCCAATAAGCTTCAATTAAGAGGAGTCATACATGGTTTTTATAAGGCAATTTCTTATACATTATAGTAACCTTGTGTCGTGGTTTAACCTCAGCCGGCAACTGAGCACCACACAGCCGCTTGCTCACTCTGCCCCCCTCCAGGTGGATGGGGGAGAAGAACTGGAAGATAAAAAGTGAGAAAACTTGTGGGTTGAGATAAAAACAGTTTAATAATTGAAATAAAGTAAAATAGTAATAATAATAACAATAATAATAAAAGAATATACAAAGCAAGTGATGCACGATGCAATTGCTCACC
>NW_008795405.1:2462891-2564080 GCF_000699145.1 Aptenodytes forsteri | reverse complement strand
GCATGGGAAGCTGAAAAGTCCTTGACTAGTGTAAGCACTACTGAGCAACAACTAAAACATCCATGTGTTATCAACATTGTTCTCATCCTAAATCCAAAACACAGCACTGTACCAGCTACTAGGAAGAAAATTAACTCTATCCCAGCCAAAACCAGGACACCTTGCTATGAAAAACTACCCATTTTTGCCAGAGGACACATGCTTCATCTACCAGAATGTATAAAGCATATATAAAGAATGTATAAAGGCTAACGGCAAGGGCTGTGCAGTGTGTGAATCATAAACAAGAGGAAAAGCAGTCAGTTAAATCTGTCCATGTCTTGAATTCAGTAATCTTTGGGGTGGGTGGAGGTGAGGAAAATGAGACTTATTTTTTTAAAGATCTCCTTTATTGTTTTGAAATTTTATTCAAGCTTCATGAGAACAAATACTATAAATCCAGTACATCATGGTTACAAAATGAGTGAACAGAGCTGTTTGTCAGTCAATCCCAATATGTTTGCCTCACTATCCAGGCTTGCCTTCACTACTACAGTAGGCATTTTCAATATGGGTGCACTGGAAGCCTGAAGTCAAGCTGTGAACTCTGCCGTAACACGTGCTCATAAATGGGAGAGTAATATCCTTGTTCTTCCAGTTTCTCACATACTCTGGCTAACCAAACACTGTTCTAGTTTTAACAGATAAAATAAATCCATCATTTAATTTCAAGTGAACATAGCCATGTTCCATCAGAAGAGACTCTGTCATAGTATTGGGGAAAATATCTTTCTATTCTTCATTACATGTCAATTTACTACTTTATTGCCTATTGAAGGCTTCTTAAAGGCATGCACTACTGTTCTCCAAGGCCCTCTCTGATTTGCGTCATAGCAGGCTGTTGTTAAAAACTGATCACCTGTCCTTTCTGCAACATCTCTCAAACCTCAGCCTCAGCTTCTAAAACAAAACTTTCCTACTACAACTTACTGCCCCTTGGCTCTCAGTAAGGAAAATCTATATTGCCTTTTCTCTAAAGGGATCACACCAACCTTTTCATCCTTCCAGATTCTATCTTTCCATAAGGGTGACCCAGGACTAATGATGTTCACCCCATCACTCATCTGGAAAGGCAACTTACAAAAAGAAAAAGAAACTATACATCCAATGAGTATTTTCTAGAGTTTTCTTCACTCTGAAATTAAGCTCTTAAATGTTCTAGCTGAATTCAGTGAGGTGTCTTTTTTAAAAATCACTTTCTGAAAGAACTGATTGCAGGGGCAAAACTCCTTGACAACATTGTTAATTTTTAGGAAGCCCCAGTCATACTTACTCATCTGAAAAGCTACACTAGCACCGCCTGGGGAGAGAGGAGACAGCAGCCATCAGAGTAATTTGTGTTCTCAGTTTCAAGTACCTGACTGAAGAAGCAGTCCCTGAATCCTGGCAGATGCAGACTCCCGTTGCAGAGCTCCAGCGATGCACCCATGAGGGCTGCAGCAAGGCTGGCCCAGATCACAGGTGCAGGACCTGCCAGGCGGTAGCCTCTCAAAAAAGGCCTTCTCCAGGCTTGAGAGAGAATGTCCTCCTACCCACAAAGAACCGCTACCTGTGACTGGCCTTGCACCCTGGCCTAGAAGACAGGTTTAAGACAAAGAAAGGAATCACTAAACTCAAAGTGTAAAACCTTCTCAATAGAACCACAATAAAGATTACAGAGCAGTTCAAGAGACTGATGCAAGGTTGTAGCGGGGGAGGGGGGGAAACATAGAGCCTACTGGAAGCAAGGAGGATTTAGAGACAGGACTCACATCCAAAAAGTATTGAAGAGTGGAAACAGTGAGGAAGGAGTTGGGCAACATGAGAGAGAACTAGGGAGAAAAAAGAAAAGAAGAAATAATTTAAACTGAATAACCAGGAAAATTTCTTTCGTAGCAGAAGGAACTGAGCTGTGGAACTGTCACCTCAGAAGTGAACAGGGGTGGAAGAAAGCTGTGCAAGCAAAGCAAATCAAACAGAAGAAAAAGAATTGAATAACACAGGAAGCTTTTCTCACCTCTGACTGCTGTGATTCCACAACCCGGAATAGCTGGTAAACTTAGGAGAGTTGTAGCTACTGTCACAAAATATCCATAGAAAATGAAGGACCAACACCTCCCCACAAATACTGATAGAAACAGTTTTCCATGCTCAGAAAAGATTATAGGCTTTCCCTTTAAGGGACATTTAAGCATGGGAGTATTTTTTCTTCCCTAATGATAGGAGAAGGAAGTGAAGGAGGTCAGAGTCCTGTAGACCTCTCTGCACTCCCTGTGGTCTAGTTCAGGAGACTTAAAAGGATTCAGATTAACTGGGCTGGCTTTGTTGATTACACACAGAGAGGAAAATGACCCCATGTGGTAAGTGTTTCCAGGACAGCTGCTCCATTGGTGAAACACGGCTGCATTCCAGAAATAAACTCCTACAGTCAAATTAGCAGCTCGAGTCCTCTCTCCGCAGAAACGTGCCTTTACCAAAGTTGCAGCAGTTCCCAGATGAATGGGAAACCAGCAGCATAAATTCCTGCTTGGCTCCGCTTTTAAATAGAAAATGGTACAAAAAGATGTTTGTACAATATCAAATCAGTCTTCATAGTCACATAATTGCCCCACATTAATGATGAGCTCAAAATAAAAAAGGAAAATTGGGAATATTTCTGGCTGGGATGGAGAGCTAAAACTAGCATGGTTCCCCAACACTCCAGGCCTGTCACGAGTTTTTCAGGTCTGATTGCTTATCAGGACTTCAGCGTAAGAGATTTCAGTTTTGATTCCCATGTGGGTCAGTACCTACCAATGCAAAGTACTGAAGAAACATGCAAAAGATTACAATCTACGTTTGAAGCAAGATAGGAGGCACTGTTGCCCCTTGCCTGGCCTCTTCTAGCTCCCCAAAGGTAATGCAGAGCTGTCCTCTCACTACAGAGGTGAATTCTGGGCCATGAAAGTAAATTTGCTCAGAAGCCCCAAGGCACTCATGTTTTACTGAAGACATACATAGCAAAACTACACGAGACAGCTTCCAAGTTTACACAGGTTTACAACTACAAGTTTACAGACGGCTGCATTGGGAAAGGCCCATGAAATCTGGGGGGAAAAAAAGCCAAAACACCAAGTTACAGTTTTCAACAGATAACGGCACTTTTCAGTACTCTGGGCTCACAGGGTAGGTGTCATACAAGAAGCGGGCTGCTCCATATAACCAGAGTGCACAAATGTTTGTGGTCCTTCCTCTTTCTCACACTGGACTCTCATCTTAAAGCAAAATATCTTGTTCTTGTCCAAATGCCTCCTCTGTCAGGTAAAACCTGGGAAGGTGTTCCCAGATGCTCCACTGCAGAAGGAAGGTACTGCAGGCACATCACTCCCCCTCGCTCACAGATGGGAAAGATGAAGCAAGAAGCCATTGTCAGTTACAAGGAACAAGTGTCAGCATGGCAAAGGCCCTGCTGGGTGTTATAACGTAGTGCCCATTTACTTCAAGAAACCTTCACCAACTGGTGATACAGCAATGCAATGCTCCTCTGACTCAACACACCACCAAATCAAAACCCATCAGGTGACTAAACCTTCTGCAGACCTATGCATTGCAGGGCAGAGGATGTTATACATTGAAACAAACTCACAGCTGCTGCATAATTTGGTCTTAAACATAAATACCTGAAAGCATCCTCTAACCCATTGCCTCTTTCCCTTTGGGACTACTTCTGCCCTGCAAATTCCACCACAAGAGCCACCCAGTCAGTGGGAAGGAACACAGTACCAATCAGAAAGGATAAATTTGGGAAGCATCAATTCTGCTTAGCTCAGCCTCGCTCCCTGGCTGCATTCTTGTCTTCACTGCTACTGTCACAGTGGCATAGCTTATCTATCTCCTAGGGACTTTCACAGCCTTAGAAACACTGCCTATAACAGTAGAAAAACATTCAGGGTAAGCAAGATCAGGTACTCCAAAATACAGATGCTGCATGTCTGTAACAGAGTATCGTGTAAACAAGTAACTCAACTATCTGCAAAGAGTGACAACACCGGTTCCAGTTCCAAGAGAAGCTGTGAGGACAGCTATGCCAGGTCAAGTTAAGAAGTCACCTAGTCCCATATTCTATCTCTGATATCAACCACTAACACGTGCTCAGGGAAAGACTACAAGAAAGGAGAATTTTTTCCCTGCTCTTCACGTTGCTGCACCTTTGCAGACCTCACAGTCAGTATCTTGGCAGCCTGTGCCTTAGGCTGTTCCCTCTAGACCATAATGTCTACTTGCCACTGATGAGTCCACACATTCCATAAATTCCTTGATATCTTTTTGAATCCATCCATAACTTTGCCACTGAATGATGCAGGGGCCAATAAATCCCACAGTTTAATTGTTATGTGAAAAAATACTTCCTTTGATTTATTTAAAGAGAAAAGGACTACAGCATTGAAAAAAAGGGGAAAACACACATGGAAGTATAAAGATACTGAGAACATGTAGCAGAGCTCTCTTCTTAGCTAAGAAAGTGGAGGTGCTAATTTTGCAAAGCAAAGACTTAGGCAGGTTTTACACAGGAAAATAAAGGCCTATGCTATTTTTTTGTTATCTTTTAGTTAAGTGCACAGCAAGCAAAGCCACCTGTACTCCAAACAAACCACACTTGCAGCAATACATTACCACAAATTCCTACCTTGGTTACCCTCATCTTTCTTCTAGCCACAGACTTCATGACTGACTCTACCCCCTGGTAGTCTCTTGTCTTGAATCAGATTGGAAGCTCGCTCAGACAGAAGCTGTCTCATGGCTAAATGCAGCCGCCCTAGCAGTAGGGAATGTGTCATGATACAAACAACGAGGGCAAAACGGAAGCAACAGCCAAAGCTCCCAGTACAACTCATAACCATAGTCTGAGAGCTAGTTAAAAAGAAGTGGAACAGTCACAGCATGAGATTTATTAAGTAGTAGATAATAATTTTACATTACATAATACAGTGTTGCATACTATATTAAATCCAGTATTGTGAGCCTCAAATGTTCAACTACTGATCAAATCCCAAAATAATTATATTCTATATGATACATTGGTGGTTATTCTTATCACCCCCTTAAAAAAAAAAAAGATAGTTGGCATTGCTTTTTAGTCGTTCCCTGAAACTTTGTGGTCTAGACACTTTTTTACTTTTAAAATAAAACTGCAATTTTTCTCATAATTTGCTTTCACATGGTGGAGATGTAAAGTCAAACATCAAGTACAGCAATAAAGTTGTTGGTAACATCAAAGAGGATGAAGTACAGAAATAACATATAGGGTAACTAAATAGCTCTGTAAGTTATTTGCGTATCTCTGTATATAAGCTGGCCTGACTTAATAAAGAAGCATTTCACAATAGCTTTTTGGCCCTCCTGGCTTTGTGCAAGATTTTGCAATACCCTCTAAACGGTCCCAAGCTTTCCTGGCCCTCTGACCTGGCTGTGGGAAGCTGCAGAGACTGCCTGAGATTCCTCAAAACCCAACAGATCCAGAAAGAGAAAGGGTACAAAGCATGTACAAGTAAAAAGCAGAGAGAAAAGGAGATAGGGAGCATGATGAGCAAGCTGCTCTTTTACTTCTACAGGTGAGAGTCCAAATCTTTTAGTTATCAGCAATGGTCCAGCTAAGGGCCAAGCCCAGTTTGTCAGCTGATTGCAGCTGGTGCCTCAGGGGTAACAGTGTGAGGGCTTCCCCAGCCCACTGTGCTACAAGGACAACTGAGAGCCCAGAAACAGGCAGGAACATATTGCGCCCCGCCCCTCAGAGGCCCATGGTTGCAGAAGCACCCAACAGATCCTTAGGGCTGACATTCTGCATGCTGTGGTCTTTGGACATGTTTCATGCATCTGTAAGGGTGGTGTAGCTGAGCAGACAAAAAGCGCTGCTCCTCCAGCAGCTCCTGTAGCAGGTGGGTGTTTCTCCCTCTGCCACCCTGAGGCCAGAAAGAAATGCCTGACTTCTCAGGGCAGGTTTGGAGCTTCAGTGCAAAGCAGGTCAGATGTTTCATCATCCACTCCCCATCACACAGGTGGCTAGAAGTTAGCATAGGGCTCACAAGACCAAAAGTGCTCAACCACCCTGTTTCAACTTACAAGCAAGACCAACTGGAGGATGACTGCCAATTGGCCAGAAAGGGGAAAGGAGGGAAAAGGATGGGAGAGATGGTTACCCTGTGACACGATAGCCTGAGACTTCACAGAATGCTACAGACCAAGACACTGCCAGGAATATACAGACTCAGTATAGGAACTCAAACTACCATTTGCAGCCAATCTCCATTAAGCACTATAAAATAAAAACACTTGCTGAGCTACCTCTCTGCACGTGCACCTCTCCCTGGGAGCAGACAGACAAGTGGTAAACTCAACACATGTCTAGCACAGGGTTTTTCTGGAATGGGCTAGCAACAGAGCAGCTCTTCCTTCGCACTATCCTAGATAAACAGAGGATGTTGCTGGTACAAAGTGCCTCAAAGTGGCAGGAACAGCATTATCACTTCAGTGCTGTTTCCTGAAGGATCAATAAGCCAAGACGATCAATTCTTCTGGCTAGTCCTTATTCCCCAGGAGAAGCTGTGGCTCTTATTCCCCAGGAAAAGCTGTGGCTCTCATCCCCCATTATTTAACCCTTCACACACACAGCAGCAGCCCCATTAATTCTGTCCTCCTTAAACACGCATTCCATGAGCCTATGTGCCAGAAGAGACTACAGAGCTGGAAGTAATGTAGCCAGGTGAACATGGTATTGCAGAGAGGTATGGCCCATTACTTCAGCACAGCAATAACATGTCTATATACTGCCCTTAGAGCACATGGAGGCATCCTTGCATCCGATTTCTTTGTACGGGATAAAGGGTCCCAAAGAAACCATAGCTCTCTATATCCCCCACTACTTCTGTGCAGGGAGTATAACGCGCTCCCAGAGCACCAGCGGACACCCACAGAAGGGGGCTGCATAGGCAGTAGGTGGCATGGACAGTCATTACAGAGAGTCACAAGAGTAGAGCCTATTTAGAGACACACAAAACTGAAGTTTAATCCTATATAGCAAAAAGAGGGTAGGAGGGATGGGGCAAAAGCTCAGGAAGAATGGAAGAATCATGTGATTATCTGCAATGTAAAAAAGGGAATAGGGGCTACCGGAGGCAAAACACAGGACTGTACTCAGAGCCTGCAGTAACACAAAGCGTTTTGCCGTGATCATGCAATTCTCCATAGATCATGGAGAACAGGCAAGCAGGAACCCCATTTAAGATGGGCAAAACACATCACATCAGTGAAGGGACTCACCTTAGACTGAACAGGGAGTCTGTGTCAGAGCTAAAATTAAAGAACAACAGTGAAACAAACAGCTTGGTATAAAGATTGGCCATGAATACATTTAAGCTGTACACAGAAGTTTCCACCCAAAAAGCAGTGGGGCTTGGGGTAGGCTCCTAGAATGGCTTTTGGGCGAAGCATTAGAGAGGATGCTGATGCAAGGAATCCCTTCCTAGCCTATGTTTCACTCACAAAATCCTTGCTGCCCTCCCCCATGCAAAGACAGCATTAGCCAATGGCTATAACTTGAGTGCTGCCATACTCGTAGTGCTACAGACTGTGGGTCCAAAAAGTATGACCGAGAAAATCATATTCACATGAGCTCTTCACCAATCTACATGAGTTCACATCACCAACAGAGAAAGGTTGAAATCCCCTGTACTAGGCCATGGGGACACAATGCAACAGGGAAGAACTTATTTAAAGGGAAGCAGTAGAAAGAGCTGCCAATGAGAGTAACTGCAATTTTAAAAAGCCCAGGAGACCTGTGGGAAAAGAAAGGCCTGAGGATGGAGAACAAAGCAAACAAAAAGAAAGCTGTCTGGAAGCCCTGGTGGCAGACGTACCCTCTCTTCTCACCCAGAAAGTCACCCTCTAGGTCCTGTGACCTTTAGAGGGATGCCAATGAAATGTCTATGTTTTAGTATACGGCTACCGGTCATTTGCTCAGGCCTACTACAAAGAAGTGATCACAGGAGGCTGGGGAAACAAGAACTTCTGGAGTACATTTCCTGCTGATCCAGCAAACACAATTACGAAGAGAGAGAGAATCCATTCTGAGAGCAGCATGAAACTCTTGTGAGCAGGATCATTCACATCTCACATGGTTGAGGGAAAGGAAAGGGCAGCGACTTCTTAATGAATAAAAATAGCCACTTATGCTTCCCTCTCATACATGCTGGGCATATGCTTTCCAGTATCCAAATAACAAGATCTAGTTGCAAGTTTTATCCCATTACAAAAGGTAATTTCCCCTAAAGACACAGCCCTTTTTCTAGAGACTTTCAAGAGCCCTGAGAGTTTAAAACTGTCATTACTTTCAAGCCATCATGTCAACTAAACTGTGTGCTTTAAAAGTTTAAAAAGTCGCAGTATTTCCTTCCCTGAAATTCCTACACTATTATAAAATCATTCTTTAAGTACTTGTGGCATGCATGGAGGACAAGAACACAGTAGCTTTCTACGTGGCTTGTGGAAAAGTTGAAAATCAGTTTTTAGTTCCCCAGTTCTTCATAAACTGTATATATGCCAGGCAAAGCTGCACTGAAATGCAGCCACCTTCAGGGTAAACAGCAGCAGGTCATTCATAGGATTCAGCATAGCACTGGAAAGGACAAAAAGAGGAGAAGGAAGAGTATTTTGCCTGAAAGGTCAGCAGGGGAGGTCTAAGTATAAACTGCTAGGCCATGGCCACAGCAGAATAGTGCAGGAGAGGAAAAGGCTGAGGTGAACAGAAAGAAAACTGGGATGGGAAGGAGAGGAAGGCAGGAAAAAATGTTACACAGTGTTCAGCTCAGCCACAGAAAACTCCTGTCTCAAACTGATCTGCTGTGGGTGCCAGTTATTAGAGGGAAAGAACACAATTATTATGTATTTCAAATGCATTTAATAAAGTACACTCTAGCTGACGGTGCTCTCCTCAGCAGGTCCAGGCACAGAGCACAAAGAGAAAGGGGCCTCACGCATTCACATCAGGTCACAGTTTTAAATAATTTTTAAACTAGGGCAAGGTGCCAATTCTTACCTCAAGGTGCTGCACCCAGACAGACATGTCAGCAAACACACCAAGTTTGGTGTATACAGGATGACCATCAATACACATGCTCCAGAACCAAACAGTAACTTACTTTTTTAGCCAAAGTTTACCACTTTTGAGCTTCATCTCAACAAGAGTCACCAAGACCAAATTCAGACCTAGTGTGTAGGACAATGCCATTGAATATCATACTAGGAGTAAGCTAGCCTTCTATCTGCTTGTCTTACCAAAATCAGAAAGCCTTGTTGGTGGCTTGTACCAAACGTATTTAAAAAAAAAAACAAAAAACAAAAAAGCAAAGTGGGGTAACTCTTGTTGCCAGAACAAAAAACTCTTGTTTTCAAGCTATGCACCCGTGTCACTGATTTGCAGTTTTTGCCATGGGCGAACCAGCCATTTGGGATTTATTAAGACTGTTCTCTGTAGATCTTGGAGTACTTTTGATGGCAGCCATGTATCATTTTACATGCAGGGAAACTGAGGAACATGGAGATATGACTTGGCCATGTGTCAGAAGACAGCAGGTTTCTATCGCCGTTCCTTTTCAGGACCTCTTTACAGAAGAGAGGCAGGATCATGGCACAGTCTGGATTTTGTGCAGTTCACCTGCTGCACACAGATATTCTAAGTCCAAGCTAGGGGCAAAAAAGCCTACTGCCGGCTAGTTCACAACACACCAGGCCTTAGCAACACAGAGGTCCTCTGCTTGCTGCAGGCAGGCAGGCCTGCTCTTTTTCAGCAACAGCAGGGTCTACCCAAGCATGTATGATGAACTCATCACAAAAGCAATCAGGCATTAATTTGGTCAATCATTCCTGTGACAGCGAATACAGTTCTCCAACTAGACTATCTGACACAAGAGTCCAGCTAAACAGAAGGACAGAAAAAATGCCTCAAAAGATACCAGTCTACAGAACAGAAGCAGAACAATTTAGATATCGACCTATCCATACTTCTTTCTCTCTTTTTTTAAGAAAAGGTTACCCAAGAGTTAAGTAGAACCAAAAATAAAATGCATTGAAAAAATAAATCGGGTCTTCCAGGCACTAATAACAGAAAGGCAGCCCACCCTCCAATCCTTCTCATTTAGAAGAGTATTTATTTGGAGTTTCTATTAGGCTGCGCATGCACTGCATGTATCCTGCTTCACTAAAGAAGAGCCTTTTTGAAGCATCACTTGACTTTGTTTTAAATATCTCGCTACAGTTTCCATTTTAGCTCTGTGAGATGATTATTTTCTCTCACCAAACTGAAGTTATACAGCAGTTGAAAATGCTGATGGCTTAACTGGTTTCCTTCCCCCCCGCCCCCCCCCATAGCAGCCCTGAGGGGTTTTAACTCTTTCTGCAGCACTGAAATCCTGCTTTTGGAGTTCAATGTTTAACTCGCGCTGGGAGACTCATAAATATTCGGAGTCACTCTCTCCCTCTCTGTTTGATTAGGAAATGAGCCTTTAACTCAATGTAATCCCCAAGCCATTAACAAAAAAGCCCTCAACAGCTCCACTATTAGAATTTCACTCCTAACCCACAGAGGATTGAATTAGATTAACATAACTACCCGCAATCTGAGTTTATTTTCTGTGCCAGATAGAAATGTGTCTTCAGGAAAGGAAAAGAAGAGAGCGGGAGAGCAAGCATAGCATAATGAAATGTAAAAATAGAGAGATGAGAAATAGATGGACAGATGTACAGGTGAAGCGATAACAGAGGTAAGAGAGAGCAAGAGAGAGAGATAGCTACACAATCTTTAATAACTGGCTACTGGCTTTGGGGGGTTTATTCAGAAGGCCCCTAAAAACACAGAATTGTTTCAAGGAGAGTATTTTTTTCCTGCTGGTGTTTACTCCGTATTCTCAGGGATTTACAGCAAGACACCTGAGCATGCTGTACTCCAGACACCTGTGCAGCAGATTTGGCACAGGTTTTATTTATAATTCCCAAGAGATGTCATACTCAGCAATGAAAGGAGGGGCGTGAAGAAGAGAATCTGCATGTCAATCATTACTTTGCAGTCAAAGAAACAAATAAACTAGGATGAAACAAAAGATGTTTGTTGTTTGTTTTTTTAAGGAATGAAAAAAAAATCATATAACAGCCCTGTGACAAACTACACTGTGTAGAATAAGTCAGTCTGGAGGTTGATAGGTGCTTAGTCCACAAAACATGAAACATTAGTGAAGCAGAAACTAAACAACAAAGACTTCCTTCCACATAATGCATCAAAGTCTTCCCTCTAACCACAGATAACTCCCTCTCTCCAAATAAAAGTGGTCCTATAAACCATTCCTTGGTATGCTACAGGACAGTAGACACTTGGTTATTTTTTCCAAATGCCGTAATAAAAAGATACGGCAGGTTTAACAGGGGAAAAGACCCACGTGCAGTTGAAAGAGAAGGATAAAGTCCAGCAATTATGTGGACACAACTATTGAATAGTTCACACAAATTCTTGAGACTAAATCTTTTCTAGTTTTTTCTTTGGGAATGCTTGAGTTTCTGCAAAAATGTATAGTAAATGAGTTTTTGCAGGAATTCCCGAGCATAGTCATGCCGATATTTCTGTTTGTGTAGGGAAGAAAAAGATTCAATTTTTATTTTTCAAGCAATAAGATGTCTCCTGGCTTTCAATTTTTAGGGGGACCTCAGAGCAGCTATATGATAGATTCTTTGTTAGTTACAGAGTCAGCAATTTTATTTCTTTAATGCCTTTCAGAAAAACCTGCTCTCCTTTTATTACACAATAACGTTGCATTGTCACAGAGAGGCAATGAATGTAATATCATGCCAAAACAAACAGAAAAGGGACTTAAATAATTTAAATACATTCATTTTTAAGTAAAGCAAAAAGCCTTAATAATCAAAATGAAGCTTCCTATGATGAGAATGGTCAGGCTGACAGTTTTGTTTTATTCGGGGGGAGGGGAGCTTCATAGCAAGTGGTGTATTGTAATGATCATTTTGGGCATTATTTGTGTATGTAAATTCACCGCGTTTATCTATATTGTCCTAACAGCCTTCCTTATATCTAGAATTCTAGCTGAAAGATGGAATATTTATACCAATGGTTAAAAACTTAGAAAGAATTAATTTGTAGTCAGTATTTTTTGTTCCTAGAACTTAAGTTAAAAACTTCGAGTATTATAAAATGTACATCAAAGAAATGCAGGATAAAGAACTAAAGAACTATTTGTCACCTTTCTACAGTCAGTCCAAGCAATTCAGCTATCATGTATTTCTTAGAACTTGATATTTTAACTGAGACAGTTCTCATTTTATTATTCTATTTTTATTAGACACTTGTTCCTCCAAATTATTTTAAGTTTAGCTTCATTTTATTTGTTGTTACTTTAAAAAATGGTAAATTGTGGGGGAAAAAAGTTTTTAGAACATATATTTCATGAGAAATCTATACTAAAAAACTTAACATACCGAAATTAAAAATTGTAATATTGGCATTTTGGGGAGTAGACATTATAAATACAAGAAATCAAGGAAATGTTTCTATACTTAAAAATAAATACAAAAACTAACTTTCGTAAAAGATATAACCCAAACCTCTGAGGCAAAAATATGAAACAAGAAAAAACTGTGTTTTGAAAAAAATGTTATGCTAAAAGCTATTAATAAGAAACAATTTCTAACTAATTATTGTCTTCCCTCTCTTCATATTCCTGTTACAAAAATACTCCAAAAATATATTATTGTTCAAACATTTTTCATTTTGGCTGCTTTAAAGCAAACAGCTCCTTGGCAATGAGAGAGGAAGTTCCTTCCTTGATTGCCACTGCGCCGACTTTGCAAAGACTTGCACCCCTCTTTTGTCATTGAAGTGACTTCAGTTGCTTTGGGACTTTTAAAATTAAAGAAACATCAACTGCTCAATGATAAATGCATTCAGTAAAAGCAAAATTTCATTTCATCTCCCTGCTAAGAGAAGGTTTGATATGAAGCTGGGGGGGTGGGTTTTTTAATAGAGGAAGGGGTGTCGCTTGGTTCTTTTAAGACAGGACTGCTGAAGTTTCCAGGTTTGCCTTTACCAGCATGGGATAAATAGCACCTGTCCTTGGTAAGCCCTTAAGCAGTTACGCTGTACATTGACCTTTTTGGAATGCCAGCAAACCTGACCGTTTCTGTTCCCAAAACAAAACTGTTCCACTCAAACTTTCATTTGCTTATTTCCAGAGGAAAAAGCCACTCTCAAATAGTGAAACCGCCCGATTTCTACAAAGTTCTGAACCAACTCCTCTCCTTGTGGGTCACACTGACCTTCCTTTGACAGTGTGAAAATAGAAAAAAACCATTATTACCTTTAACCATATTGAGAAGCTGCCATAATTTTTAGCCCAGATAAAAGGTTTGGTGCAGAGCAACATTTGGATCAAAAAAACCCAAAACAAAAACCAACCCCATAAATGCAATAAAAGGTAGAAGTTCACTACTTACATGCTGTGGGCTGAGAGATGAAGCTCGAGGCTGGAGTAGAATTTCCCTTGCCCTCAGGTGTTTCTAATTGCTGATTAAATATCTTTTGGTTCCGCCTGCACCAGCCGACAGTCCCCTCTGCGTCTCTGCCTCTCTTTGTGACTAGGACACAGTACTCCGAGTCCCAACCTATAAATAGATCCCAGCTCTGTGATTGATATAACAGGTTCTTCTTGGATTGTGATGCACAGAAATGGAATTATGATCTAAGTGTCCATGCTCACTCATGTCAAATAAAAATGAGACAATTCAATCTGAAACTGGGACTAGATGCATTTCCAAGATCCAAGCAGGTTTCTGGGGCTGCAGATGAATGGAAAAAAAATTACTGGCCAGATAAAATCAATCCGTGGTTTTGTCAAAGCCAGCAGTCACAAAGTAACAAAGAAACAAAACCAGTATTTTTCTGATACTGAATAGAGTACTGCTATCCCACACTGTGTCAGGAAAGGGGGGGAAAAAAAAAAAAAGAAAAGAAATAACCAGGTCTTAAGCAAAGCAGCAAAAGCTGGGCTTTTAACTCTGCACTGTACCCAGGGAGGAGTCCCCCACAGTCACCCGTGGGCATCAGAAAGAGAAAGTGCAAGGCAATTACTTTCCCAGCAGCATTACAGCAACTTGAGGCATGTAAAGCGAGTGAACAAAATTCAATGCACAAAGAAGGAGAGGGAAAGCACAACTGGCAGACTGCATCCAACTCTTTTGCAATTTAACAAAAATAAATTGCATTTTAAAAACAAGTTGAGGATTCTGACAGAATGAGAGAGGAGTTCAGAGTTGAGTTCTGGGGGTTGGTCCAGGCGTGCTTGTATTTCTGCTGCAGAATAAACTAGGGCTAGTGGGTAGGTTAGCAATTTAACAGCTTGGCAGTCTACTTCGGGTCTCTGCCCACAAACACTATTTGATGAGGCTGTTCCTGAAAACAAAACTGAGGGCATTGATGGTACCTCCCCTATTGACTCAGCAGAAGTTACTTAGCTCTCAAGGACCTGAACCATCATTCCTGCTCAGGTCCTTGACTGCCAGGAGAAAACTGACAAGTTATAGATATCAGCACAGCTCTTTTGCAGAGGCTGAGCTGGGAGCCCACCATCTGGGCAATGACTTGAGAGAACGCATCAGGAATGCTTCTGCCCTGGTCCCCATTAATAGACATAGGGGTAGTGGTCCTGGATTTTTCCATATCTAACCTCTACAGGTTCTCCTGTTAGAGCTACTGCCGGGCAAGGCCAAAAGCTTTTCCAGGAGGCAGCTGGTTCTCCAAGCCTTTGCCAGCTCCTAGATATTCATGATCTCCAGTAGAACCTTAATGGCTATGCAGTTTTACAGCAAATGGACTCCAAGGCAAGGCAGCTCCTGATGAATACCATGGGAAGGGTGGGGAAGAAGAGGCAGAACCATAGGCAGAGAGAGGCAAAACAGCTTTCGCTACACTGCTACCTTTGGCAGTATCTCCTACAACCATCCCTAGCACCATGCTCAGCTCTGCAGGCAAAAGTACTAGGGCAGACAGAGTACCAGATCCACCAGCCTTCTTTTCAACATATTGCTAGGCTTGCTTGAGCTGAGATGGTAAAGAAATGCTGAACTCATAAAGAGCAGGATAAAATCCTCAGGCACCAAGCCCGTGCTGAACTCCATGGTTCTTTGGCTCAGTGGCTAACAGTACCTGAACTATTTAAGCTAGTTTAGGCATGTCTACACTGCACTGCAGCTGCTGCTCTTGCTGGAGTAAAGAAAGTTAGTTCAACAGGAGCAGCTATCCTAAAGCAAGGCAAGGACCCACCATATCATAGCCAAGGTCTCAGTTCATCTGCAGATATTGATTATGTGGAAAGATAAAGTCATTTCCTCTTTTTGGGCCAAACCCTGCTGCATGCATAATTCACCTTTTGTCAATATGCTTTGTGTCTAAGCTGGTAGGATTTAGTCAACGAGTTTTTCAAAAAAATGCCCTTCTCGCAGGACAGGGGCCTGAAGAAGCACTGGGCAAAGGCTCATGACATTTAGACATTTTCCTCAGTTGAGCTACTGCCCTGTGTGAAGTCTGGCTTGTCACTTTACCACTGCTGCATATCCCCCAGCTTTAAAAAAACAGAGATAACAATACTTAACACTGCACTTTAAAGCACTTTAATATCTACAGATGAAGACCTACAAATGAAGAGGGGGGAAAAAAGAAAAGTATCTGACAGGCTAAGCTCCAGTGTGGGAAAACACACTCAATTCCTTGCTGGATTCTGGTCTTTCACCTTCACCTAGTTGAATCAGATCTCAGATAAAAATTTCCTGACCAAACAAGGAAAATTTTGAATTTCTGCCCTCTCATTTGGGCTGGCTAGTACAAATGTTTTGGGCTTTAATATTGAGAACTGTAAAACATTTTACACTTCCCATCGCCATTGGAAGGAATTTTAGAAGCTCAGTACACAGAATAATCAGGCTGAGGCACGGCAGATCAAGGTCCCAATACAGGGGCACCTAAATCAGTCACTTTCAAAAAATTCAGCCTTAACAAAGGCATAGTCACATAGATCCTGAGCATGCTACCACTGTTGGACTGTTCTTTGCCGTTCCATATTGCTGACTTCTAAAGTTCTTCAAATACTACTCCATCAAGCCTTGTGTTGTATAGAACAGCATCATCCCTGCCCCATTACATTGCCATGGGCCAAACTGAAGCCCAGGGAAACCCCATGATGTAGTCTAAATCATGAGGACACTTTGGGCACATCTCAGTCAGGTTGCTGGGAAGCTCTATTCAGTTCTCGGGTTCAGTGCTTATCATTGGCATTCCATATCCACAGCGGAGCAAGACCTAGGCATGCATTTGTCCCCCATCCTTCCACTTTCTGGAAGGATGAAGGGATGAGGACTTGCCAGCATGCCACAGTTAGCTAGTATGGATGAACCTTGAATGGAGTCAGCATTCGTCCATCCTTTCTCTCTGCCTTTAGACAACAGGATGTATGACCTTAGTTGCTCCTCACTGTGGTACCCAGCAATCCAGGGAAGACCTGCTTTAGGTAAAACTTCAAACACAAGTCCCCTACCCCCACTGCCAGCACCCCTGTTCACAAACACCTCTTAATTCCAGCCTCCAGACTCAGGGTGAGGCAGGGAAAGAATCCAACAGTAGAGGCCCTAAGACTGAATGCCCACTTCAAAACACTGCAAAAAAGAAAGCCAAAAGATTTCAAAAGCACCCTCAGATACATTAAAAAAAAAAAAACAACCCACAAACAAACAAAAAAGATCAATGTCAGTGACTTGTAGACTGTATAAAGGCTCAACTCTTTCCTTGAGGCACCCAAGTAGAAGACATTGTGAAGTGCAAGTGCAGCTTTACAGTCTTTTCTACCTGTTGTTTGGGAAGGTATTTTCTTAAACGCCTCTTGCTAGGGCCACTTTCATCATAAGCGTGTATTTCAGTCTCAGATTCTCAAGTCTATGGTGGAGGTAAAATTTCAGTGCTTAATTTTCTTCAAACACAAAGAGTCTGAGCTTTGCACATACAAATCTGGGCAGAATTTGCTCAGCTGCATACAAGCTATTACAGAAGAATGCAAAATATACTTTCCTTCTAATGACAAAAACAACCAAAAATTCACAGCTACCCTTTTTAGATAGGGACACAGCAAAATCAATTGAAGCTTGAAAATACTGGTCCAATCAATGGAATCTTCCAATTTCTCCCACCTGCACATTAAACCACACAGATAATCTTTGTCCCTTCTCCCGTGAGCCTCAAGATGCTTCTGTGCACATTTGATTTATGTGCCATAAGTTTAGAGCTCAGAACCACTGCTGCTTTTATATCAGGAAATGCAGGTATGAATATGTGTTTTAAAAGATAAACTGAAAGTCAGCTCTGCAGTTTCCAAGGCTAGCCACAAACTAAGAAGAATAATTGTAACACACAACAAAAAATTTCTTTGACGGAGTCACGCTACTTTGAAAGAGTCTCACAAACCCAAAATTCCAGGACAGCTGTGTTAGTGCCCTGCTGGATTTAGTGGGGTGTGAATTGTACAGATTTAAAACAGGGTCTAAAACACAAAAAAAGATACTATAAAATGATAACTCTTTTCACATAAAGGAAATGAACATCAAAAAAACCCCTCTTGCAAGACTGTGAAAATAAAAAGATAAGGAATAAAAGATAAACAAAAGGAAAAGTTTGAGTAGCAACACTCTTCTGGAAGCTTGGCACACATAGTATGACTCTTAGATGTGATTTAACAGGTAGTTAAATATCATGTATCATGCATTTTGATACAAAGCATGTACTCTGAAAAACAGCAAATGCTCAAGAGGGAAACGCTGCTATTATTTTTCCTTATTTGATTTTAATGCTGCAAACTTCATATTACTTCAGTGTTCTTTTTCTGTGCCACCAATATCCATAGCAGGATATTTTTTGGCACATGCTGAACCCAAAGTCTATACGTCTGCATCCAGTTCTTTCCTGTACCTTCCAGGATGGTGCATGCCATGCTGCCATGTCAAGTCTGTCATCACCAAGGAAAGTCACACTGCTCAGTTAATACACCTGTAAACTGTGTTCCTTCTTTAGCTCCTATATATTTTATTATTTTTCAGGAATGTGAAAATTACTAAGATTTTAACAGAAGTCCCCTACCAGATTTAGCCGTTCTAGCTAAAGATGTTACCAACCTCCAGTTGCCTGCCAGCTGGAGATTAGGACTCCAAAAGCTCTTTGGCAGAAGGGAACCTGCAAAAACTTTCTAAACAGCTTCAAGCTAAGCATGTCAGGTTAGGACTAAGGAACTTTCCTGGATTAGGCAGCACCCAAATCTATTCTTCCATTTTCAGAGCTGTGGGCAGAGAAAAGTCTTCACCTGGCATAGCTATTTGCAGAGTTACACTGTGGAGAGGCACCATCTGTGGCTGCTCAGCAGAGGTTATGCCATTGGCTTTAACAAGAACAAGAGCAAGCACAGAAGAATGCTACTCTCTCTTGTTTTTCTGAGTCCACCAGTAATAACAATGCACTAATGAAAAATAGCTTGGCCTGAGCAACAAGACACACACCAGAGTGCATTCAGAGACTATCCAGAGTGAGCATTCAGTTCTACACATACACACAGAAATAAAATCTGTAAGGATTTAACTAAAGCCTGCAAGCACTATGACAATCATATGCTGCATTACATTTAAACACGCAACCTCTGCCAGTCTATCACATACAGTATGGTAACACAGTCCCTTCTATCCTTACCTCATTTAGATCCCTCCTAAACTTCCACTTCTACTGCAGAGCCTTTGCCTAAAAGGGCTTCTGTGTTTACACCCAGCAAAAAGCAATGAAACAGAGTTCTTGGATGTACTCCTGCCTAAATTGTGTAACCATAATATTCTCTTGCTGGAAACCACCATCATCATCTTCCAGTCACACGCTGCAACGCGTTTCCCCAACGTTGGGCTGTCAATTCCATCTTTTGGGGCAGGCACCTTTTGCACTTTGAACTTATTGTGGATGCTTTGCAGAAACTCATTGCTGTTGTTGTACCACTTGTTTAGGACCTTGTTTAGCACCAGCAAGTCCACACCTGTGCTGGCTGGGCATTAACTGTGCACTCAGACAAATCTCAAAGCAGCCCTGCAGCCTACTAAGGTCAGCTTCAAGCAAGAGATACTGTTTCATGTTCTCAGTGACCTTGGCCGTGGTGAGGACGAAGAGGAAGCATGGTAACTGTCATAATAAAGCCTGTAGCAATTTTGATAGCAGGAGAAGGAGGACAAAGCGAGATTTAAACCAGTTCTGGTGCCAGATCAAATAGGGACCAGGATTGCCAGAAACAGGTTCCCCTTGGGTTCTTGTTTTGTGTTTAATTCAGATTCCTTCAGACAACTTCTACAAAACCCAAACAACTACATTATAACCACAGATGGGCCTAACCATGATGCCTGGCTCCAGATCTAAACTTCTTACAGCCAGACTGTTAGCTCAGCTCCCCAGAAAAATCATCACTGTTTTCCAAAGGCGTGTGTTGGGGGGTTATTACCACTCCCTCTTCTCCTCTCCAAGGAGAGGCTCCATATTCTTTGATTGTGTGTCTTGCTCAATTAAAAGATATTTTAAAAAAGAAAGTGAAGGCAAATAACTGATGAAGTTCCTCAAAGGAAGGGGATGTTCCTGGCTGCAGACACCCAGATGAGGAATAAGCCTTTCCAGGAGAAGCCCTTTGTGTACAAGCTGAGGGGTTTCAGGGCTGCTCGCCTGCCTCCATCCCCACTGAGGACATGCCTGCAGGTCAGCACAACCCAGCAGAGCTCTCGGAGGAAAGCGAGGTGCCATGCAAGTTCCTCAGCCTCTTAAGCAAGGAATAAGTAAAGAGAAATTCTGCAGTGTGTCCCTCGTGAACCCCCTCCAAAGCAACACCACTGATCTCCTGTCCTGCCTCGTCTCCCAGTCAAGTTAACTGTGTCTGAAGAGCCCTTACTCCTGCCCTGAGGTTGGGACTCTCACTGGTCTGAAGGAGAAGGCACAGCTCTCACCCCCGTCAAAATACCATCAGCCAAGTGTCACTCGGCGTATCTGCATCAGGTGTCTGTGGTGAGGTTCTGGCTGCAGGGTGGCTGCAGGGCGGCCTCTGTGAGGAGAGGCCAGGGCTGCTCCATGGTGGACACAGACGGTTCCAATGGACCCACCACAGGGCACAGCTGAGCCCCTCAGCCAAGATGGTGGCGCCTGGGGGAAAACATGTTTAAGAAAGGACAGAAAACACCGCACAGGCAGTAAGGACTGAGCAACAGCCCTGTGTGCACGCAGGTCAGAGCAGAGGGAGGGAAGGAGGCACTCCAGGTGCTGGAACAGACAGTCCCCTGCAGAGACCGTGATGGAGCAGGTGGATATTTCCTGAAGGAACTGCAGCTCGCAGCTGGCCAAGGTCAGCCCACCACAGTAAGTGTTTTTAACCACAACAGGTTAAAAAAAAAATCTGCTTCATTCAGTAACTCTCCCTCTGCACCCGAGATCCAGGCAAGCAAGTGCTCCCAGCCAGGTGATCTCTGGCGTGATGCCGCCAGGGCTCCTGTGCCAGGCAGGATACACCACAAAGATGGGTAGAAGGAGACCGGCCACCAAAAATAACCCTGAACAGTACTGGAAACTGTCTTGTTACTACGGGAGAGACTGTTCTCCCACACAGATCACACCAAAACCCTACCTACAACTCCTGACTGATGAAGGAATTAAACCACCTGATTTGGGAGGCACTTGAGGGCACACATGACTTTCACAGACACAGTGATGTGTATGCAGATGCCTGCCTCAATTCCCTTGCTGGCAGTGAAGTTCTGCCACCATAATATCGCTCCCTTACTGTGGGTAAAACAAACACGAAATGGCAGGCTAAACATTACCCTCACAGAAGCCTCTCCAGCACATAAAGCTATGGCAAGGTTCACCTGCACCCCAAGGGGAACTGGGATCTGCATTTCCAGCTAACGCCTCTCAGATCTGTGCCATCTAAAAATCACTTCTGAGCCCACTCTGTGGCTGCCAGGCCCTTGGCAGAGAGCTGTAAGCCCTTGTAATGTGTTGAACAGGCACAGACCCAGGTAAAATCCCCCCCTCCTTTGCCTCTCTTTCTTCAGGCTAACCATAGCAAGTTCTGCTGAACTTTGGCTCAGCTTCATCTTAGCAATAAGTGAGGTGGTTTCTCCCTCTTCACTGTGATTCTGCTGCAGTCTCCTTGGCCTCCTCACCTCATCACCTCAAGTCCTTCTTCATTCCAGTGCTGCCAGTCACCTCTGTAAGCTCTCCCAACCCAGACCCTTCCTGCCCTGCAGCCTGGAGCACCTCAAAACTCAGAGCATTTCCTCTCCCAGAGAGTGGAGAGAGGGAAGGGGAAAAGGGCAGGAGCTTTTTCTTTAAATGTAGTTACCCATATTTGCAAGAAAGAAGGGGTTTGCAAAAGGATTTAGTGTTCCCTTCCTCTACTCCCCAGGCAGTCAGAAACTCAGCTCCCTGGCACTGAGCTCATCCCAGATGAAGGAGCAAGGCTACAGCACACACAGAGAGGGGACAAGCTGCAGGGTCCATCTGTGTTGCTGCTGAGCTTTGTTTCAGTCACTCAGGATTTGGTCTGAGGATGCTTTGCACTGAGAGGACGTGAAGGAAGGGCCACACACGGTCCCAGAAGAGAGGTGGCAGTGCCAGGATAATGTGGCCGGTGCTCAGGCAAGCGCACTGCAACTGCCCCCTCAGCCAGCTGGAGCTCCGTGCTGCCAGCCAACAGCCCGTCAGGCTGAGAAGGAGCCAAAAACCCAACAGTTTCCCTACCGACAGTCTTGGCATGTGCCACAGACAGCATCCCCCCTTGCAATGCCTCTGAGGCCCTGGTGGGGAGCATGCAGTGCCTGCCCTCCACGCTCCTCGAAGAGCTATGGGCCACTCCTGGGCACAAAGGTGCCCTGCAGTACACCACAGATAGTCAAAGCTGCTGGAACCTGAGCTGGAGCTCAGGTATAGCACAGTCTATAGCAAGCTATATTGTCCTCCATCCTCCCCTCATCCTCCTCCCCACCCGCCACCTACCCCCTGTAAAAAGATGTTGCATTCACTGAGGCTTAACAGTGAGGGGGGGGGGGGAAGGGGGAAATCTGACAAATTCTTAACCTCAAGTGGATTTACCCAAGGCCCCTTGGAAACAGCTGCTTGAGGAAGGTTTCTGTCGAGTCCGTGTTTCAGATGCAGACATTTGGTTGCTCAGTCCCTTGCTGCCGCTTTAGTCTGTGCTCTTGCCACACCTGGACCTGTCCTCTCCTGGAATAACCAGTCTCTTCAATCACTTCTGCCTAGGGCCCTGCTGCTGCTGGGAGGTGAGGCCCAGCTCCTCGCCAGTCCCCTCCCTCGAGGAATGTGTCATGGGCATGGCCTCACACCCACTTGCTCACACACGGCCTAACTGCGACTCCCCGCTAAGCACAGAGAGGAGGAAGATCTAAAGCAATCACAGTAGCTTCTTCCCTGACATGCCACGTACCACGCAGCTCTCCTGGGGCCCTGCTGCTGCTGGGAGGTGAGGCCCAGCTCCTCGCCAGTCCCCTCCCTCGAGGAATGTGTCATGGGCATGGCCTCACACCCACTTGCTCACACACGGCCTAACTGCGACTCCCCGCTAAGCACAGAGAGGAGGAAGATCTAAAGCAATCACAGTAGCTTCTTCCCTGACATGCCACGTACCACGCAGCTCTCCTGTGCTCACAAGCTTGGGGAAAAAAAAAAAAACCCAACCCACCACGAAATCACAACCTTTCTTTAGCACCTCTGTGCAACATTAAGCTCTGAGCAAGAAGTGGTGGATTCAGCCCTTTGCGTCTTTGCGAGGCAGGGCAGTGGCATCAGAGCACTTCACAGCCACGTAACAGAAACTCCAGGAGAAGCAGCCTCATATGGACTTTATATCCAGATGAGAACCAGGCTATATTAATTCAAATGGAAAGCACCATGAGATTGTATCTGAGCTGAGTTATCACTGCGTGGTGCTCTCCTGTGCCCTGTAAATACACCTTAAGTAGCATAGACAAGAACAGAACCTTTCTCTCTTGAACAGATCATATGCTTTGCCATGAGATCCTGGGATTCATTCATCTGGTGAAACCCCATGGAAACTTGCAGGACAGACTGCCTTCTGCTCTTTGGGAAGCCCGTTCTCCGGAGTTGTTGTGCTACATCTGCGTCATTCTTCCAGAGAAGTTTTTTTGCCACATTATCAGATGACACAATTCACATCTTTAAATTTGTAGAAACAGGATGTTAGAAAACATATAGCCTGTGGAAATTTTTTCATGTCTCCTTCTTAAGTTTCCAAAGAAAACACCTTATGTTTAAAAAAAGTTATTTTATTCTTCACTTTCTCATTGGTCACTAGCTCTCATCCAGGCAGAAAGCAAGGCTCTAATTTGGAGGCAGGTGGCCTGTTGGTCATAACCATAGGGCATTTCATATTTCTTGGCTGTATCAGCAAATTCCCCAAGAAAACACTTTCCTAAAGCTCGATCATTCTTTTATGAAATTTAACAAAAAGCTGAGTTTTGGAGGAATTATTTGGAGTCTTCTATGTTAACTACTATTGGTCTGAATGGTGGCAGTAATTTGGAGAAATTGTTACTCACTCCGGAAAACTTTAATCAAAGACCAAACAAGCAAACAAGAGTTGACACTGAAAGCCACAATATCAGGAAGCAGCCCCCTGCCCTGAACTGCTCATTGATTCCCTCCTTCAAAGGTGATTTCTTCAGCCAGGTTCTCCATAAATGCAAACTCTTGTTTCATCTCCTTCTTCAGAATGTGTGTCTGTGCAGAGAAACTGCTTCTGCATTGCCACATTATGCTTGCGAAATGTTACCTGTTCCCCTTGCAAACGTTGTTAAGTGAGTGAGTCATGAAGAGCCTCAGTGGTCCACGTAATGGCAAGACTGCAAACAAAACCCATTCAGCCATTACCTATATTTTGTGGTACAGAGCAAGCAAAAAGTAAGGAAGTTCCGTGACAGAAATGCCATTAAGGCTGTGCCATGACAGAGGTGACTACATAGTTACTGTTCATCTCGGAGTTAGCTTGTGTTTCCAGATGCCTCATAAATGATAATTTTTACTACAACTAATTACAGACACACTGTGGTGACTCCCCAGCCAGACTTGTAACCCTTTTATGTTATTGTTGTTGTTGTTACAAGCAGCGTTCAGAACCTGCGCCCTTTGACACTAAACACTGTGCATATCTAAATATGCAAATATGGTCTCTACTGCAAATACTTTGTAATTTGAGGGCTGGTCCGCATCATTTTTGTATAAATGTAACTATCCCACTTCACAGGAACGATTTTATAAGAATACTGCACCGAACAAAGTTATATAACTATAACCACATTTACGTTAGTCTAGATTACATCTCCAAAGAAGCTATGCTGAACTAAGTATGTCATACCAAAGTAATATTCATGCCAGAACTGTACCAGTTTAACTATACTGGGATCCAAAATCACAGTGAAACCAGTACTCAGAACTGTCTGAGACTAATGCGATGAAAACTGGGGCACACATAAGCTAGAGGGCAGGACATACAGTCAGTACAGACATCAGCAATTTCATATCTGCACCTCAATTTACCTCCGGAAAGAATCTTCTACTGAAAATTTTGGGTGTGCATTGGCTTCTCAGGTACCTGAAACAAAGATGCCTTGTTTCCAATAGCTTTCTCTGTTGTGTTTGACTGGCTTTTTAACTGTATTATACTGAGGCTGCAATATTGCTCACCTCCTATTAAATTCCAGGGAATCTACATGCATTAGCGGTATTATGAATGTCCAGAAAGAAGGAAGCTCGTGCCTTACTAGTCACTAGAGAATCTACGAGAGACACTGACCAACCAATGGATCCTCTGATGTACACACAATAAGATGTGAGCCTCAGCTGAACTCTTCTGTAACTGGGGCATTTGGACAGTCCCTGTCCCATGTGGATTTCCTGGACTCTTATTAGAGTGAGCTCATTCTGCAGTCTTTCCCTAAGGGATAATAATAAGGTCTTCCTCCTCTACCTGTCACCTATTTCATGAAAATTACGTGAACTTAATACCTTTCAGACTTCTGACTGGGTGCAAAATGTGTTTGAAATTAGATAACAGGTTCAAAAGTTACACAAACTCACCCAGTGCAATCACATACGCAGTATTCTCTTAGAAAAGCAGACCTAACAATAAATCCAAGTTAAACTGACAAGGCATTTTTCTAAGAAACACAATGTTGCAATATAATCTGTATTTAATTTTCTTTAAAACAAAACAAAACAAAAACAACCGAAAAAACCAACCAAAAATCCCCACCCCACTTTTAAACCAAAAAGAGCTGGATCTGGAATCAGGAGCCCTCACCTGTCCGGTGCTCAGCTTCATCCTGCTTCACTCTTCTTGTGCTGCCATACCTCTCCTTGCTGATAAGCATAACCCACCTTGACCGTGCTCTGCCTTACATGCAGCATAGGAAGAGGGCAGGCAAGGGCTCTGTGAGTGCTCCTGGATTCTATGACTGGTGGCAGATTTAGGAACAACAGTTTCCTTGGCCCCCAGCAGATGTGCGCGGGCTGACAGCGATCTTTCACATGCTGATAAATTGTCACTGTCACGCACAAACCCCTGGAACTGAAAGCCAAGTTATCTTTCTAGATTTAGTCCCTCTCTTTACCAGTTTCTCTGTTTCAAACCACCTCTGTGCACTCTGGATCTCTTAGGGAACTTGAGGATTTGAAGTAATGATGGTAGGCTGCAACCTGGATAGCTTTTTTTCCTTCTGTGCTGTATTACTCCAAGGAGGCTGGGTAGGTCCTCTGCATGCTCAGAATCCAACTTCCTACTAGACAGGTTTCTTGGAAGAAAATGCAGCAGACAGCTATGTTCTCTAGAGTCAGATCTCAGGATAAATAGGTCTGGATTGTGTTGGTCGCATACGAGGTATCAATGCTATGTCTTTGTCTTACCACTCCACTCCTCCTCCTTTGCAAACCCAAAACACTTCCTCTGAATAATCACAACTGCACTGATTTCTTCCCTCTGCAAGGGAGCCGGGAGCCTGCACTGATATTTTTAGGTAACCCACTTGCTCAGTTTTCTTTCCCCTCTGTGAATAGATCCTTCGCTTATTCTAACTCATACTGCCACACACATTCCTTCTCTCTTTCTTGTTCTGGCTCTCTCTCAGAACTGTAAATGCAGCACCTACTGCTTAGATACAGGGCTACACTATCACTTTTTGCTGGTTTTTGTGTCTGGGCTCTCCCAGGGCTGTACGCAGTATGACCATAAGTACAGAGCTAGAGACCACAAGGAGACCTTGATAAAAGTAGTAAGTGGTTGAAGTATTATGTAGGAAGCCAAGCAAAAATTCCAATTAGTATTTTTATGATTATTCATCAAAGCTGATAAAGATCCCATTCCAAAGGAAGGGGTTAAGAGACCCAGCCAGCAAAGGAAGGTAACCTACAACTGAAGAAGTTTCTCATCCAAATTCTCTCCTGTTCCATAGTGACAGTTGGCATAAAATATCACTGCTGTGGCATGAGGCGGCTTTGGTGTCAAGTTTGTGGAAGTATGAACAACAAAACCAGTGACAAGGCAGGAGAGGATCAGTCAGTCCTTGTGTGGCTGTGTCCAACCCACACTGCTGCGGTCTCAAAGGAGTTTCCCCTTTGGTTCTAACCGTATCCAGGTTTCTCGTTATTCCTGTCTTCTGCTTTGGGAATTTTAGGAATGTGTTTTTACACATACGTCTTCTTTCAGACTGTGTGCTTTGTCCTACCCAACTGCTTTTTTTTCCTCATGCTTTCCATTCTTGTTCCCAGTCTTTCCATTTCCCTTTCCTTTTTATTTTGGCCCACAAACAACCCCCTTCCCCAGCATGTCAACAGCAGTGGGAAGTAACCTAATTAATAGTTTCTTGATAGCCTACCCCACACACGCACACACCCATCCCCCCAGTATCCCACTGGCAATTCAACAGCCCTCTCTAAAGAAAGGAAAATATTTCCATACTAATTAATAACAACATTGGGTATTTCTGGGCGGAAGGATCTGGGATTCCCATCTGGGCCTAGATCTCTCGAGCTGACAAAGCAATTGTACCTCAAAGCACATTTCCTTTTCCAAATCCTTGTGTCATTAACTGTTTACAGTGCTCTCTGTATCAAACATCTTTGTCAGCCTGGCTTGTACGTTAGCTGGTATCTTTGCAATTGAGTTCAGGATGAATTCCTTCAGCACTCAGCCTGTGTCTCTCTTTCAGCACATGGCACTTGCTCATAAACCTACATTGCTTCCCTTCTCTCTTCTCCAGCAGGATTCACATGAGCCAAGGACCTTTCCACGCTGTGGTTCTCAAAGGACGCAGATGCTACTAGATCCATTTAAAATGTCTCTGCTTCTTGACAACCCCTGACATCCACTTCACCGTCTGTTTCTGCCACAACCACTTGTAAAAAAATCCAGTGCTGTTTTTGAAGTGTGTCTATAGAGGAGGAATAGTTCTCAGTGCTGACTGATCTACAGCACAGATTTTCTTCTATATGTAGTAGGATAGTCCCACTCCTGTCTTCACACAGGAGAAGGGAAAGGTAGGAAGTGCTTCACTGAGGACTGTCTTAAGAGATGGGCTTCTAGAGAAGAGAGGAAGCATATATGAATTTTGCTATCCCATCCTGGAATCACCAAAAAGGGAGAGTTGTGTCTTCTGCCTCTAGAGGTGACCTGAGACAAAGTGACTAGTTGCTTCTTCTGCATCACAGGCCAGCAAAAGAATGAAAAGCAAATAAAGAAAAGTGTGGGAAACACTGGTGCTTCTGAAAAAATGCAAAAGACAGAGCTCTTCCCAGTGAGAAAAAACAATAGAGGTCCTATACCACCTATCAGCTTCTTAAAGCTATGACAAATAAGCAAGAGTACTTCCTGGAGCCCTATACAGACAGCATTGTGTTGGGGGACACCAGTATTGAAGTGAGACTGCCAGACCCCATCCCACACATTGGAGGACATCAGGCTGTCTCCAGGGACTGTTGAAGTAGCAGAAATACCAGCAGCAGCTGCAGAAAGGTTCACAGCAAGCAAGAAGCAGCCCACCAGCATGGGTCCTTCTCCTACACAGAGTGAGCTGGAAAAATACTTTCAGATAAGCATTTAGATAAAATAAATGCACAAGGAGCACATTTACTAAGCAGCGGGCCAGCAAAAGGCATCATCAAAACAGAGTAATAAGGAAGGAACTGTAAAACAGAATAAAGAAGGGAGATAAGTGAGATGCCTCCACTTATTCTGTCACTGCAGTGCTGCCTGCACAGCCTCCGCTGTGTCACATACTCCACATGTCCATTTCCCATGCCAGCCTTCTGCCCGAGCCTCACTGCATCCCCACAGGCCCCAGTGCCTGCCTGGACACAGTCTTGGCCAGTCTCCTGCATCTCCACAAACAACTATCCTTGTACAGCAAAGCCTTGTACAGTGAAGCGCACATTTCCATCCACAAGGCTGAAAGAAGGAAGGATGGAAGGAACGAAGGAAGAAAGGATCCCTCTTAAAGGAAGGGGAAGAAGAATGGAGACAGAGGCAAATAGGAGGGAGAGTGAGAGGGGCCATAAATTCCCTTCTAATTCCAAATAATTCCGATTACACGGATGAGTAGTTTTCAATCAGAAAGATAATCTCAAAGATAGATGGCAGGATAATTGCTCGTCGGCGCGACGTAAATATTGTGTCGTTTCTATTAATCTCAGCGAATCGGGTGTCAGGGTTGTCACTCATTCATCAAAACAAATTAAAAAAAACATATTAAAAAAAGAGAGAGATGCTGGAGGGAGGGGGATGTGTATCCAATAAGCAGCTGAAGGCGTGCAAGGTAATGAATGCTGCTTACAAGCTGTTTGTATTTTTTGGTTTATAAAAGCTAAAGGTAACTCAGGCAGTAGGTCTTTATTAACCTCTCGGTAGGGACTGCAAGGGGCACTGCTGCATGCAGAACAGAGCAATAGGGCTGCAGAATGGGACTGTGGTTGCCCAACAGGGGGAAGGAAGTGGACAACACACCCTAGATATTGGGGCTGAATAGTCTGGGCATTAACAACAGGCAGGAGGTACTGCAGAATCACAGTACCTGGGAGAAAGGACACAGATCACAGCATAAAACAGAGGCAGTGCCTCCATCTGCCACGTATAGGAGTGGGCAGGAAATGGAGAGTGATGTGGGCAGGTCAGCAAGCAGGGCACATAGTGCTCCTTGGTGCGATTTCCCCACTGGCTGCAGGATGACAGCATGTCTCTGCCCCACTGCTATATCCCCTGTCTCCCTAGCGTTGCATCCCCAGGTATTGTGCACCCCCCTCTCCCTGCCCTTGCAACCTGCCTGGCCTCAGGCACCCTCCTCACAGGGCAAATACACCCCCTGGTCCCCTGGCCAGGACCTAACTAGTGTATTGGCTTAGTTAATTTCTGCTGACCCAGCAGGACCCATCCTCCACCCCACACCTCCCAGCACTCTCCTTCTCTCCTGGGACCCCTCACTCGCCTGGGAGAGTGCCCTGGTCTGGGACCTTCAGGTAACAGCTTGGGTCACACACTGGTCAGTCACCAGCGTTTCCCCACTGGCTGTACAGAGAAGTTCCTCAGGAAGACCCTCATCCCACTCTGATATCCATTTCCTGAGGGTTGACACCTCTTTCCCCAGGTTAGGAGTCCTAGCCTTAGCTTCTGCACATGGGATTTTCTCTAGTGGATGCTGGGCTGAAACTACCACTTACATCACACAGCTGGCACCGCTTTACTGGTGGAGATCAGGTTGGATCAAGCAACCTCGAAGAAAAGGCTCCCCATGCAACTTTCTCCTTACCCAAGGACATAGTCACATCTTTCCAAGATTGGAAAACTTCTGCTAGATAGCAGCCTCCAGCCATGCCATCTTGTGCTGCAACCCACAAGAGCTGGTGAACCAGTCAAGGCTAGATAAGCATTTGGACAAATCACTTCCCCAGTAAACTCAGCCACAGGCAGGAAGCAGTTCATAACTGCGCAGGGAGGTTCTCCAAGCCAGGACTGTTTGAGCCTGCTGCTCCCTGCTATGATGTGACAAGGAGCCCTTTCAGTGCGTCACGACCATCTATAGTCACTGAAGTTGTGCTCTTTAAACAAGTCACCTCGGTTTGCTGTTGCCTATGTGGCATTTTTGTGGGGCTTGAAGAAAACTGTTCCTTTCCCTGCCTGCAGTCTGGAGTGGCCAAAACACTGCCTGAAGCTTGTGCTCTGACTGACATGTCATAAGTACTTTGGGATGAAAGAAATGCAAAGGTATTATGTTTTTAGACCAGACTTAGTTTGTCAGCTAAGACAAGTTTTGCCCTCCTGAGCTCCAGGAAGAAGCTGACAGGTTTTGGCTGTAAGTTAGCTTAGTGCTTTGCAAACAGCCCGCTAACACAAGGACCTGAACCAGTGCCCAGGGGCTGTCTTCGCTAAACGGATTTGAAAAATGCTAATATTTCATCCTTGGCCACGTCAGTGTTTCTGTTCATTTACTGTTGTTGTTTCCTAAGTGAACTTATTTATTTAAAAAGCCATTCTATGGGTAGCTCCTGTTGAAAGTTGGAAACAAATTCCCCATGGATGTCCTCGTGCCAGGCTATGGCAGAACTGGTCCCAATGTAGGCCAAGAATCATTAGGATTGAGTGCTGTTCTCACTGCACAGTCCTCTGGGACAAAGGGAGCAGGGAGACTTGTCCCAGCAATACTTTTAACCTGTCAATCCAGCCAGCAACGCAATATCCGCTGGGTATTTCAGCTGCTTCTGTGATCCTGCCTTATCTCCCTACATCCCCCGGCGTGCCCACCACTCGGTGAAATGTCACTTCTCTCTCCCCTTCTTCCAAGATGGAAGTGAACTTGTGTGCCTGGCAGGGGGGCTGACAGACATGAGCTGAAAGGCTGTCAAGGACCCACTGAAAAGCAGGAAAGCCGCACTGTGTCAGATTTCGGGGTCTAACACTGCAGCTTTCTGTCTGCTCTCAGGCTAGCTCTAAATGGAGCCTTTGATAGGCAGCCAGGCAGCTGTCATCACAGGGTCAGCCTCAGAAGCAGGAGGGTATGAGCACCTGGGAAGCACATGCCAGTGAGCAGAGAATAGCAGCAGTATTGTAAGGCTGGGTACTGCAGGGAACCAGGAATGCTGGAACGAGGGGAGAGTCAAGCATCAGACAATGGGATACACCAAGGGCATCCATCCACAAGTCCTGGAGAAACTTCAGTTCCACAATGACTTCTCAGGAGTGAAGTGTCCCACAAAACCAGCCTCCTACTAACTCCTCAGTGCTCATTTCCCTCTCTAAGAAATCAGCCTAAATGAGACTCCTCAAGGGGAAAGAGCGCAAAGGCAATTATCTTTGATAACCACCCAATATCATTTCCCCCTTCCCATGGGTGGGGACTGTAGTAGCCATGGCTGCAGTCAGGGCACCTAAACATGACTTGATGCTCGAGAAGAGTATGCCTCCTCCTAGTATGTCACAGCTTTCCCAGTGAGCACCTGGATGGGTTCGTACTACAAAAGACTGAGCTCACCCATGACAGATGTGAGGGAAGAATAAAATGCCACACTGAAGGGGATCTCCATGATTCCCTCACTCAAGGACCTGATCCCTATACCCATGCAAGCTGGAGTTACAATTATGAGCTTATTTAATTACAACCATATAAACTATATACAACTACACATAAATAATTAATTTACAGCTACCAATTAAGCCAGTTCTCACATTCTGGAAAAAGAGTTGGTCTTTTGCTTAGCGGACTGCTTTCAAGGTACCTCTGAAACAGCTTGGCGAGGTAACCAGCTGACAATCTGAACCTTCAGGTAACTTTTTTTTTCAGAGACAGTCTTGGAAAACCAGCATCTGTGGAGTGAAAGTTCTGTCACAAATGAGAAACTGGATGAAACTGAAAATGTTAGTAAAGAATGAACGGCTAGTCTTCAGCATGAGACCAGGTCAAAAGCTCAGTCGCACCAGGGTCTATGCTAGGACTACTGAGGTATATTATGAGTGACCTGGAAACTGAGAAGAACAAGTGGTAGAAAACTGCAGATGACAGCCTAGTTTAAATTAATCAAGGTAAAAGTGGACTGAGAAGAACCTCAGAGTGACAAAGCTGGATAGAAAGGCAGACAATTGTGGGTGTAATCCGTGTCAGCCAAAGCCAGGCATGCAGACTGCCCTTAGACAGCATTTCCATAGGGCTGGAATTTCCAAATGAATACAGGAAACACAGACAGTTCAATGGAAATGACCTTTCACTCTACAGCGGTGGCAAGGAAAAAAAAAAAGGCGGGGCGGGGAAAAAAAAAACCAAACCACACTCATTCAGATAGACCAGGAAGGAAATACTAAGTGATAATGGATAGGAATTTTTGGCCCTATGTTCTGTGCTCTACAGTAGCACTATCTCTGAATGCCGGAGGAATCTCTTAGGGGAAACGTCTCTGCCCTGCTTCTTTTTCCTTCCTTAGATACTACCATAAAGAGCACAAGGGAACCATGCCCTCAAAGAGAGCTACCATAGTCAGTTAGCACTGAATATCTTCTGGAAGAGAGCAGAAACAGGAGTGCAATGCTGGGAGAGAAAAGTGCCTGGAGAATACAGAATATATGAAGCCACATTAACTCACGGGACTTACCTCCACCAGGTAGCACTGAAGATACAGATTAAGCAGGATTAAAAATAGGATCAGATAGGTATATGAATTATGATGTGATCTATACAGGCTCTCCAGTCCTCTATTCTCTCACTGACAGCAGCCAGAAATTGCTGCAAGAACCTCATAGTAGTTTGGGACAATCTACCTCCTCTCCTAAAATTATCATCCTGACAGTCTGAGATTCAGTTAAAATTTATAAGCTGGCAAGACTCTGAACATCAGAGAATAATGGTGCACCCAGCCCCACATCAGCAACTGGATGCCAGCTGAAGGAGCCTCCCACAGGCTTTATGGATAAATTGGGTCGCAACTCCTTGTCCTAGGTGCCTGATTTGTCTTTAGGCTTTGTGTACTGACACAATAGCTGTTTCTATCTCTAAAGTTCCTACAGAAAGAGATGAGAACTGTACAGAGCTGTCCCCTGAGCTTGCCAATGCACCACCAGCTGGACCCACCTTCTTGGAGAAAAGGCAAAGAATATCCAAAATTGGAGGCTGAAGCCAACCTCAAACCAGCAGAAAGAGGAAAAAAAACCTTACCCCCAAACTCAACTCTTCTGGAGCATCAACCACCCTGGGAAACAGGACTCAGGAGCAGGGAGATAATTGGTGCAAACTGGTGTGATAACCTCTACATGTCACACCACTTAGCTCTATTTCAAGTGCTGGATGGCTCCTTTCAGTGTAACTCCCCTGCACCTTCTTTCCAGACCTCCCTCCTCTGCCTCTCTAGATGAGGAGATAGGTGTGGACACCAGAAGCTGCAGCAAGATAAGTCTGCCTTGTTACCCAGAGGCGGAACAACTATGCTGGCCATGTGAACCCAGCTTGCGGAGGTCAGGCTGGAAAGGACTGCAGGGTACAAAAAGCCATCAGAGGAAAAAATGATAAGCTTCCTTCCCTTGTTACACTTCCCAGCTCTGCCTCACCCTTCCGTGACCTTTACAGACTGGCAACCCACTACTGCTGAAATCCCCCCTCTCGCACACAGCATTTCCCGCATGATGTAACAGCCCAGGACCAGCCAGCTCCACCATTTGGTGGCTGGCCCAAACATGGCCTGAACTGAGTAGCAGAACCTCATCGAGAGCTTGTTGTAAAAGTGGTTCTTGGGCCTGTCAGAATCGACGCTACCCTACAAAACAGTTTTAATATATAAGGTGCAGGCTCACCCTGTGGAAAGTTCATTCACTTCCCCTCAGCCTCTGCCAGCCTCACCTGAGCACTACGAAGGCTGTGTAGAGACTTCATCACTGCTGTGAGCACCCCTGGGAGCATCCATGACCCTGCTTGCTGGAAAGCCCCCACGCAGAGCAGCACAGCACTCATGGCACCCAGCTGTGAGAGAGACATGCAGAACTGCTCTTCAAGGGATGGATTTTCAGAGTCCTCTCACATCACCTCACTCTCCAGAGCTGCCACGTATGGCTGGTGGGGGATGTAGGGGCACATTTACCACATGTCCCAGCTGAACAGTAATGTCAGAGGCATAAGAAAGCACAACCTGCAGCAATGGCCAAGCATAGTCTAGGCTGACAATGAGGCAGATTCCCCAACAGCACAAAAGGTGAATGTTAACCTTCAAGAGCCCTACTGCTCCCTTTTGTCTCCCAAACGCTAAATGGACAAAACACAAAGTGAGAGTCCAATGTCCCAAGAAAAACCTGTGCCTCCCAGGCCTCAGCCTGGCTCACTCACATTAACATCTCCCTGGCACCAACCTCATTGCTTTCCTGCTCCTCTTTCTCTACCAGAAGTTTCCCTGGGGATGGTATTGACCAGGAGGCCATGTCTGAGCAGCTCTCTGGAAATGCTGGGAGGGGATCACTGAAGAAGAGCAGGTTGGTTATATTGCATTTGGTTATTGATTTCACTAATTTCCTCCCCTGCCGTTCTGCTGCTCCTGCATTGCAGTAAAATCCTTTTGCTCCCACCCCTGCTCCCCATTCAGATCCCTTCCGACACTGTGATTAGCTACATTGGCCTAACACCCTAAAGATGAAGCTCCTTGCAGACGACATGGGTCCTCTGCTCCAAAACATGCCCACTGACGCAGCTGGGTGCACATAGTGCTTCTGACCACTCTCCCACTGGTTCATGCATCAGCACTCAGACACAGTCTATAGGCCACATCCAAACCTCACTGAAGCCTCTGGGAGGCTTTCCATTGACTTACACAAACAATGAGTCAGACTAATTTTTCTCTCCAAGGAGCACAGTCTTAGGATTCCCCCAATGGACAGCAACTTACCAGCCTTCAGACACCAAATGAATACCCTCACATGGCTGCACCTCCTTCTGGCACTATAGTCTTTCAGGTTTCTCCACATATCTTGTTCAATGTGGTTTTCTTTTACCTGCACGTGTCCTGGCAGCAGGGACCTTTATTTCCTACCTTTGTTTCTAATTTCAAATCCCTTTGCATCTCCACACTGCAGTCACTGGTTACAGTGCTCCCAAATCAGTATCCTTTGCAGATTTAATTAATGGTCTGTTTATCTCCTCTTCCATATATGTCATGAAAAGGATTAATCATACCAGCTTGAATGCTGATCCCTGTCCCACCTCACTGGCCATTTCAGGCTATTAAACACCAGGTTTTCAATGGCAAAGACCAGAGCTTTCTGTCTCAAGCTTATATAATTCTTTTAAAATCATCATCATCATACTTTGACCAGTTTTAAGTTCCTAGTCCCCCTCCTATCTGGAGAACAAACACACACTGCTAATGGGATTTCATATAGCAGAATCAAATGCTTCACCAGCACTCAGATGCATCTAAAATATCAAAGAAAACATGAGTGAATAAGCAACAGTAACTGAAAGCCAAGAGCACTTGCCCAACCTGGTTTGTTCTCCATACTGTCTCTACAGATGTCATTACCTGCTCTCAAGAGCTGCACATCATTCCTTTCTCTTTTCCACCTCAGTTTCCAAGGAGATACATCCACTGCAAGAACCCCAATGCTTCCACCATCCCTATCAGCCATCCCTATCCCTTACTTCCAGCCTCCCTTGAGCACATTTCTCCTGTGAATGTTCTCTTACACAAAAGCTAGGGGTAGGGAAAACAAGGGTACATGCTGAAGAGCTCAAGAATTTGTATAAAAGTGTCTGCAGTAGCTGAAGGTACTTGCATTTCCACATGCAGGCATGCCAGTGGATATAAGGGTCACGTTCTGCCCTGGAAAGCCTCTCACTGCAAATACCCCCATTTAGAAGACAGAGCACATGGAAATCACCCTTTCCCTCTGGGAAAACACTAGGAATAGGACAGCTTCTCAGCAGAACTGTTTCTCTCACCTGAGATCACTGCAGGTGAGCTGACAAAAACAAACCAACATCTGATACTGGGCTGAAACCTGCCCTCTTGCCCTGAGGCCAGCATCAGATCAAAAGAGGTGCTCCCAGTAGCCACCTCTTCCCCTCTCTCAGCCTTATCTCCCTTCTTCCTGGCCTGCCAACAAGGGAATTATCTCTCTAGACTTCTTGCAAGAAGGAAGTGGACACAGAAAGCTCTCAACATACAGAGGAACTTTGCAGCTTCGATTACAACAATGCCGACAGGTACACCTCAAGAGGAATGAGACCAATGCTCCAGCTCTCTCACTCTGAGGCTTGCAAAAAAAGATGCATTTATTTTTTATCTGAACTTCTCTCAAGGAAGAGGGCAGGGCAAACGTGTCCTTCCAATGTGCATGACATTTTCTGGGGTTGGAGTACAGGTCTATTTTCCTCCTCAAAGAAAGGGAGAGATACAGAACAGACAGCATGAAGGAAGATGCCCAAGCATGAAAGCAGATCTCCCTCAATGAGAGGCAGAGTGATACTGCATGGAGTTGCAGGGAAAGGGCTTTAAGGCCCCTGAATCTAATCCCTCAGAGATCTTCATTTCTGTGATTAGGGAGCAAGTAGCAAACCCTCAGCTTCATCAGTTATTGCTTAAAGGCCAACTCATGAGAAAACCCACCATTTGCTCTGCCCACCATGCTCTCCTAGGACCTGCCTGCCTGTGACAGGCTCTCTCCACTTCAGCATTGCAGCTGAGTTACTCTGCCCCTTGTTCCATTCCACCTCTCCACTAGCACCTCCATGTCGATTAAACCCCACCTCTGAGATTTCACCTCCACTCCAACCTGCATCTTAGCCCTTCCTTCCTGGTTTCTCATGTCCCTTGGTAGCAATCTGAGGCAGCTCTGTCACCCCATACATGCACACTACCAACTACTCTGTGCTGGCTGTGAGCTGACTAAGGAAAAAGCAGCTGAAAGTAGCTGACTTTACAGACTATGGGTTTCTCTCTGACCTATAACTTCCTTCTGATGCATTTTCAAAAGAGGTCCAAAATCCAATAAATTAGGGCCAGTCAGCCTCACCTGTGTCCTTGGGAAAATGATGTAGCGAGTCCCCTTAGAACATATTTTGGGCACACGAAGGAGAAGGTGGTGACTGGGAACAGTCAGTGTGGATATTCCAATCATAAATCATGCCTGACCAACCTGATTCTCTTCTGTGATAAAATGATGGGACTTGTGGACAAGGGGAGAGGCATGGAAGCCGTTTACCCTGACTTTAGCAAAGCATTCAACACTGTTTCACAGAATGTCTCAAGTTTGATATAACACTATTATGAGTGGACTATCAGATGGGTTAAAAACTGATTGGATATATCACACAATATACTGGTGTATATTATACACTACCCGGAGGCCAGTAACAAGATGTATGCAGGGGTGTATCCGGGGACCTGTCCTGTTTAACATCTGTATCAACGACCTAGAGGCTACAGCAAAGCACACTCTTATCAAGTTTGCACTTGACACTAAACTGGGGGGACCAGTTGATATGCTAAAGGCAGGGCTGCCATCCAGAATAGCCCAGACAGGCTGCAGGAATTGGGCTAACATGAACCTTATGAAATTCAACAAGGACAAATGCAAAGTCCTACCTATACCTTGGAAGAAATAATCCACTGTGACAGTACCTACTAAGGACTGCCTGGTTGTGTAGCAGCTCTGCTGAAGAGGACCTGGGGGCCTGATAGGTAGTAAGCTGAATATAAGCCAGCAGTATGCCCTGGCAGCAAAAATGGCCAACAGCACCCTGAGCTGTATTCATGGGACCATAGCCAGTAGGCCAAGGGATGTAGCTACTCCACTTCACTTGGCATTTGTCAGACTCTATCTAGAATATGTTGTCCAGATTCGGGGCCCCATTACAAGAGGGATTGATAAACTGGTGCAAGTTAAATGGAGGGTGAGCAAGGTGGTCAGCAGGCTGGAGCATTTGCCCTGTGAGGAGAGACTGAGGGAACTGGGCTTGATTAGCCTGGAGAAGAGAAGGTCTTAGAGGGACCTAACAGCAGACTTTCAATAAGGACCTTAACAAGAAGACAGAGACAGGCTCTTTACAGTGGATTGTGGGTTGGCAATACACAACAGATACAAATGGAAACAAGAGAGGTTCAGACTGGATATAAGAAAAAGCTTTTCCAGCACGAGGACAGTCAAGCATTGGAACGAGCTGCACAGACAAGCTGTGCAACCTTGGAGGCTTTCAAGATGTAACTGGATAAACCCCTGAGCAACCAGGTCTGAATTCAGTGTTGACCCTGCTTTAAGCAAGGGACTGTACCAGAGACCTCCTGACATCCCTTCCAACCTGAATTATTCTGTTATTCAACGATTCTACAGACTGCAGAAGACGTTCATTTCTCGCAGAGGTATTTCTGGAGTAGAAGGAGCAGGTACAGAAATGACAGGACCTGGCTACCACTTCCCACCAGCTCTGCAATTACTGCCTCTGCACAACAGCTCTCCTCATAGCACCCATGGAATAGATGGGCCAGGAGCCCTGAGAGAGAAAAACAGCTACTTGCATACACTGTAAGATGAAGGCCTGACCCTGGCCACTACCAGACCCATCAAAGTACAGCCATTTTTTCTAGTACCAGTGAGGGAATGGCTCACAGTTTCTCAGAAGTACCACTGACCAGTATTCCAGCAACAGCAGAGCACTCTGAATGCAGTGTGCTGTAGAAGTACCAACTTCTCCAGTATGTCTCTCCATAAGAATACAAATCCTTCAGAAGAAAACCCCTAAAAGACGATTTGTACCAACAAATATGCAAAGCTATTTCCATGGCAGCAAACCAAAGTGGGCTCTGAGCAGAGCTGCATCACAAAGAAGTTGGGGCAGTTTATTGCCCCTCAGTCTTCACATCTTTAAAAAAAAACGTTATTTCCCAGTAACACACACACAGAGCTCTCTCCTCAAAAACTAAATATTAGGGTAGGAAGAATGTCCTTGTCTAGGCCTAGATAGTTGGAGAGATGGCAGAAATCTGTAGCTAGTAATTCTCTCTAAAACAGGAAGGACACAGGATGGCTCATCCCATTTGTCTTATGATGGAGGCGATCCTTTGTTCTTTATAATCAAGGGAAACATGAGGAAATATCTGTTGAAAATAAAACCTTCCCATTGAAGGTTTTATTTACATCTTGAAGAGCCTCCAAAGATCTCACCAGTGATGTCACTTAACACCTTTTAAAAAAAAAAAAAAACCAACATGAAACTGAGGCAAAGACTGAAGCAATGATAGTGAGATTCCTGTATTTTGAAAAGGACAAAAGGGATATTGGCAGGGAATTCTAGATCAGTTAAACTTGACCTCAGTCTGGACAAAACAATGAAACAGTTAATCCACCATTATACTAGGAAAAATAAAATCAGAGGCTAAAAATATAGTGGAAAGTAGGTCTTGTTAGGCTGCTACCTTCTCTCTCCAGCTCTTTTTTTTTTTCCTTTTTTTTTTTTTAAACAGGATGACAGGCCTGGTAGGTAAAAACAGCAGTGCTAGTGCAGCATACCTGGACATCCATAGCAAGGATACAGCCATAGCCAGTTTAGGTGTTATTTCACAGCCAGCATGCAGGTCCTAACAAATTCCTGGCCCATCTGCTCCCCCTGTTCAGTACAAGCAACAAGCTCAGCCCCAAATGTACTCTGTATATAGCAAAGAAGCAGGGGGCGTGAAGGAGGCTGTAGTGGCAGCCTGATGACAGTGGCATGCTGGCTGCAGGGGCATGGAGAGCTGGACATGCTGCTTTCACTCAGTCTGCCCAGTGCACTCTGCTCTGCACATCCTGGAGCCAGGGTAAGCTCTGGGCTGGGCTGCAGGTGAGAGGGACACAGACCTCTGCCCAAGGACTGACAGGCAAGAATGGCAGGGAGATCTGCGTCCCCATGGAAGGAGAGGAATAGAGCTGGGGGCTACAAGCTCTGTTCCTGGTTATGGGCAGGCTGCAGCCCCTGTCTCTGGAGGAACAAGTGCCATGAGGAGCTTGGGGCACTGTGAGCCAGAACAGGCACGTGGGCAGGGTACAGAGATGTGCCTTGGTCTGGGGCAAGGAAGACACTGGGCAAAGTTTTCAGGAACCAGTCTTTCCCACCACGACCTGCTCATGAGGAGAGGAACACGAAGGACAACATTCTTTGGCTCAAACTTCCTTCTGTGACATCTCAAGTAACAAATGTGTGCTGTGAGCAACCCATAGGGCACGCAATCTAGGGATTAAAAACTGGCTCCCCATTTGAGGTTCAAGAGCAATTGTCAGTGGTAAGATAGCACTAAACAGAGACACTAGTAGAAGCTTGCACTGGCCCATTGCAATTGCAACTCACTGTTGGTATATGTATAACATACAGATGGGTGGGATGAGGAAAAATGAGGAAAGAGGCTACTCTCAACGACATGACTCACATCATTCTCTATAACCCAGCAATGCACAGCCCAGTGCAAAGTACAAAGTGGGACTGATGCTGCAGGGGATTGTCACAGAGGTAGACTTTGGGGTCCCAGGCACAACATGAGCTCTCATGTAACCCTTGGATCTACAACATGGGAAAGATTAAGAGCAATATGTAAGCAACTTGCATGCATCAATAAGGCAATTACTAGATCCCTTGCTCCCAGTGAGTGCAAGCTTTTTGTTCCCTTGATGATTCAAGACCAAGAGGATGTACTTACCATGGTAAAGCACCTGAGAGCAGGGTGTCAGTCTTGTAGGCAGAACTGTAAGGAGATCCAGAGCCAAGAAGTTGAAGTTGACAGGTTCAGCTTCAGAACGAGATACTGCCATACTGCCTCCTCATGGCAAGGGGAATTATACACCAGCCAAGGGAGACAAGAACTCACTGCGGCTTACGCCTGTTCACACGTGATTAGTTACAACATGGAATTGTCTTCAAATACTGCTTACCAATCCTTGCAGATGTCCTGGAAGAAATTCTGTTGCAGGAATTTGTTTTCACCCTGAGGAGAATACACCATCATGGACTGCTGAAGCAAGACAAACTGTGCACGTCTGAGAACGTATTAAAAGTCAGCTATCTACAGAGGACCTGCAACAGGACTCCGGAGATATGGAACAGATCACACATGGTCAGTGGAGACATGACTGGCTCACAGCTATCCCAGTTGTATCTGCTGTTTCCAATACCTCAGCTCCCAAAAAAACCTGCATCGTTATCCTTCAGTAATCAGTCAAAGGTCAAAAGACATGCAGAAACTGTCCCAGAAAATGGAAGGGAAGCTGCTTTCATGAAACCAATTTCTCTTTTACTGAGAGCCACCACAAATTGCCCCTGCTGCAAGTCCTCTTTGATAGGTAGGCTAAGAGACAAAGTAGCTCTGAGTGCTCCAGTGTCACTCCATAAAAGCGCTGCAAGTCTTAGCCTGCAGTAACTGATCACTAGCTCTCTATCACTACAGTTCCCGCTCTATTCCTCATACTCCTTTTTGCCAGGAGATACTGTCTATTCAGTCTTTGTTGGATTGTTTTGTGGAGCACTGTGATTAGCACTGAACCAAAATCACCCAACCCTTGTGGACCTTTTTTCCCTTCCTACTATCAGAATGAGATTTCATCTTGGATATTCAGAGCCTGGAGACCCAGAGGTCAGAGGCCACCACACGATCCACTGAGCCACCCAGTCCCTAGTTCACAATGTTAACAAATCACCATTTATCTTTGTTACTGCAGCAAGTGTCCAAGGCAAAACGGTGCCAAAGATCACATCTGTTGGGATAACCTATTGATTTGTGTCATATTCTGCCCAATCCCTATTTTATTCTTGCTCAGGCAGAGGTCAAGGCAGGTTAAAAATAACTCCTTCAGTCTAAGGTGCAGGACTGAGGAATTTAAAGCCAGCCTGTTCTTCCCAAGGGTGGGGGTTCAAAAATCTCCAACACAAGCAACAGGAGCAGTAAGCTGCAGCAGTTACGAGCAAGAACTTGCAGTCAGGGAACTCAAGCACGGCAGAAGGTTTTGCAGCTTTAACTAAAAGGCCTTTTTTGAGAGAGAGAGAGAGAGAGAGAGAGAGAGAGAGAGAATAAATCAGTCGTCTTAGTTCATTCAAGCAACTAAGCATTACAAAAGTTTACGTGATGTACATACACAGTATATGCTTTGAAGTACCAGTGCAGACTGGTGCAGATTCTGTTACAGCATTCACACCTCCTAGCCAAAGTAGACAGACCAACATCAGCATAATTCATTGTCCTTATTCCACAGTAAGTTAAAATTTTGAACTTTATTGCAGGGGTCAAAAAAACAAAACAAAACAAAACAAAACACCACCAAACGATCAGAGTTGAAGTTGTTACTGCTGTTCATAGCAGTAATGTTCACCTGTCATTTTTGTCAGAGAACTCTCTACGTAGATGCAAATTTTTATTTATATTATTTTATCCCATTTCAAAACCTTTTTGACAGGAGTTAAATTGCCAACACTTTAGAGATATTTTGCCTTCCATTAACATCATGTCTTTCAGGAAATTAAATTTTAAACTAATACAGATTTCCCCAGCTTTTTCATTAAAGAAACATAATGTACATGCAAAGCAGAAAACACCTCTTTATAGCATCTACATGATCTCCTGAAAATTTTGCCCAATGATGCAAAAGAGGATCCTACCTTTACTCTGGCTTCCTATTACCACTCTCATACAGATTAGATGATTAAGAAAGGAACCCAGTTTGTTATTTCATCTTCTTCTAACAACAGATTTTCTGACACTTGTACTAAAGCTCAGCAGATTTTAAGGGGGCCCTAACAGGTGGACAAGTTCTCTTTTCCTCTCCACACAGAGATTTACATCTGAATATCCACACTAATAACCACACTACTGCAGGCCTCTGAAGTCTTCTGTAGAAGGAAGGAGATTAAACCAACCTATGTTACCAGGAGGTAGAAATAAGCACTCTGAATGACAGAGAGAGAATAAAACCTCCCACTAATTACCAGCACCTTGCCTGTAGAAGAGGGGGTATTATGACCTGTGCAACATATCTCAGAAAGTTCACTCACTTATCCAATCAGGTGTCAATAAAATTGCTTCCCTTTCCATTTCCTTCTTGGAACTGAAGGGCCAATGTATTTTAGGAGCATACTTTAGTCACAGCACTCTGGATGAGAAACAACAAAAGAACTAACTGCCCTTGTGCAAAAGTAGTGTGGCAAGGATGGTGTGCAGCACCTCCGTGGGAAGTGAACAAAGCAGAAACCCCACCTCTGACAGGACAATGGTATAAATTCCCCAGATGGGATGTGAAAAATCTCTGTATAGGGAGGTTTACTGAATTACAGCAGTAAAACCACGCTAATGCTGTCACAAAAAGCAAAGGAAAAACCAGGAGGGGCTGAAGTTCTCCTGGGCTTACAGACAGGTACAGGGGAGGCAGGCTGGCTTACTGCAGACAGCCATTTAACCCTTCCTCAGCATCCTGCAATTTTGGCACAGAGGGGAATGGCATGTGAGAGCAGGCAGGGGATACTGGGCCAAAACCTCATAGACACTACTGAGAAGCATGAACATGTTCATCTCTGCCCTGCCACAAAATTGACCTGCCCCCTGGTTAAGCAGGCTCAGAGATGACTAACCTTGCTGACCATCACAGACAGGTTTCTGTATGTAACAACCAACATGTGGAAGAGCCAAAGGGCAGTTTAAGTCTCAGCAACACCATGCTCGCTTGTATGATATATGCTCCAAAGCCATCTCCTCCCTTACCATATTCTTTCACCGGCCATTTCTGGAGCAGCAGGGCAGAGCCCAGCGCTGGGCTGCAGGAGCTGGCCGCAACAGGAGTTAACCAGCTGTGGCTTCTCATTTACAGGTTAAAGAGAAGACCACCAGCACAGGCAGGAGGAAGAGCATCTGGGGGCAGGAGGCAGCAGAGACCTGGAGAAGCACTCTCTGCTCTCTCTCTCTAGCGGTTCTGCGGGCGATTACTCCGGAGCACCCAGCCATACCAAAATCAATAAACAATTTCTACGCAGCCCAGGGAACTTTGCCACACTTAATAAAAGTCTCCAGTCACAGTTATGGCTTCATTTCACCTTAACGTCTTCTTTAACTGTCCCTTCTTTTCAAGATCAATTAGAGGCACGTGCAAAGAGAATAAAAAACAAAACAAAACAAACAACAGCAGGGGAAAAACCTAAAAAGCAAGGTCAAACTAAGCAGCCCAACTCTCTCCCTCCCTTTGCCACTCTCCTGAGGTGAACATGGAAATACAGGGACTAACAGGTAACACATTGGAACACCTTGTTTACACATGCTTATTGCAGCCTCTGGTTCTGGGCACAGATCAGTAAGAGACCAGCCTTATTTAGGAGAGCTGGAGTATTTGGTAAGACTCAATTGAGCCTGAAGAAGAACCTTTGTTCCTTGCAATTTCAGTGCAAATTCAGCACCCCTGAAAAATTCCAAATACAAAGGGTGAAACGCTACCTATTCTCAGAAGGGATACAGCACAGGCACCTTTTAGCAGATCTTCATCTTGTGCTGGGATGATCTAGTCTCACTGTCCCAATCATGCCTTGGCTTCTGATGAGACATCCAGAACCCTGCCACTGAATCATCCTCTAACTCTAGTGATTTACGAGAGGAAAGAGGTTATGAAGGAGGGTAACTTTCGTTAACAGTAATTGGGGGCAAATAGCTTTTGGTCTCTCCTCCCACTTTGCAAATTGAGGTGCTAATATTGCTTTGATGTTGTGTATTCAGGTTGAAAGTACTAGAAAAGTTGTCTGTGTTTTTTTGGTAACTTGTCTGAAATAGCTGGTTCTGCACCTAGGACATCTGCTCTTGAACAAAATACTTTTGTGGAGGGCCTGGCCCATATGCCAGACCTTCAGTCCTTAAGAGGCTTCTTGAGTTCAAATACTTCCTCAGATAGAACCCAGAGTCTCTGCCCTAGCTGAGCTGAGCCCACAGGCCACCAGGGCTATTACAGACAATAACAGCTGAACCAACTCTTTCATTGTTTTGCAACATTTTAGACCCATGCAAAGTAAGATTCAACAGCTCTATGCCCCTGATGCCACCACTGCCTTTAGGTCCTTAACCAGAACTGTATAGCGGAAACAGACTGAAATCATTACAGCTCCTCAATTCTTCTCACTGCTGCAGGAATCAGCAAGGGAAGATCCGCTTTGCATTCATCCCATCAGACATGGGAAGGAGTCACCACAGAGCAACCCTGGGGAAGCAGCAACTGGGGGGACTGACCTATCCAGGGAAGACACTACTAAACTGCTGCCACTTGGTAGCATTGGCCCAGGAAATACTATTCCCACAGGTAATAGTTTGGCCTTTTAGATTGCTCTTAGAGAAATGGATCCTCCCACTAAAACATAGCTTTGGAGCACAAAGCATGGGGACTGCAGAAAGCAGGACAACACTTACCACCATGCCACTGTCACCAGCAAAACACCTCCCCAACTCAGGCCTCAAATCAGAATTGCATCTATACTGAGCCTGGGTCTCCTCTTGTGCCTCATTCACTGGATGAGGGATGTCTGGGGACAGGCAGACACCATTCTCTGGCTGGCTCCCACTGCTTTGGTAGGGTACACAGAGAACTAAAATGCATGCACACAGTCAGCAGGGCAGTCTGGCTTTCGAAATGAAAAAATCCAAAGGTGGACAATAGGGTAACATATAAGGAACAAAAGTTTGCTCAGCCGTCAATCCAATTCATATTTCTCTGATAACATCTCCAAAGTGTGGGCTCTGCTCCCCAGCTAGATCTCTATTCCAAACACATCTACCTCTTATCTTCATTCCTCTTCTTCTGGCCTATAGATGCCTTCATACATGTATCTTCCCTGATGACTTTCAGTGTGCTTTAGCTGGTATCCTGAGATGCCCTGGCTCAGGTCCTGAAAATTAAGGACAATTAATTCAGCAATCAACAGTTCAGCAGTCTCTCTTTTTTGCCATTTTATTTCACACTGATGTCATCACAGATTGTGTATCATCCTGCCCTTCCTCTCCTTTACTACTTGTGGCCCACATCTTTCTCTGTTTGGACAGTACATGCTCTGGACAGTAAATGCTCCTATTCGAAGTCTATAAAGCCTCAGGGTCAGCTGGACTTCAGTATTGACCAGAACCTTCTAGGGACTATAGTAGTACAGAAAGTGAGGAAAGACTGAGTTTACAATGACCCCACAGGCTACAGCAGTTTCTCAGGGTCCTTGAATTGCTTTGCTGAAAGAACAATTCTCACATCTCCCAGATGGAAGTACCACTTTTCCAGGAATCCTCCCAGTGACTTTTCTTCACATGACCCTTGCTGGAGGAGTTTAAAGCTCTTCAGCCACCACTCGCTGGACACTGTGCAGATTTTTCAGCATGCTCACACCATGGCAACTCTAAAATAACCCAAGTATGCATCAGATGGAGTGAAGCATTTCAAAGCAGGTTATGCAAACCTGAGCCTGGTTATATCCTCATAATTTGAGGCCTCTCAGGGAACATTGAGATCACCAATATATTAAAGAACACATCAGAAACTAATAGGGTGTTAAATATTTCCAAGTGAGAAGAGCCTACATGGCTGGGAGGAGACAGCTCCAGTAAAAGACTGTATGCTGCTGCATTACAAGCCTTCAGCAAGAGCAATGATTTTCTTGCTTGCAACATTTTACAGACTGTTTGAGGCTAAAGAAAATCTACCTTTGTTATTTAAAGGCGAAATATCTCAGTGATATTCCCTGTGATAGGGAATTGGTCGTCATCTTTAATATTTAATCTTGCACCATGGTTCTACTGCCTGTATGAGTGGGTACACAGCAAGGCCTAGAAACTGTGACCTATAACAGAATGCAGTGACAACAACCACATCTGTAAAATAATAGAAAAATACTGTTTGAGTAGCTCCTGGTTTGGTTGGGAGTGTTTGGAGGAAGAGAAAAGGGCTAGACAGAATAGACATGGAGGCCAGATAACGAAGGCCCTAAATTAGTCACTGCATGAAGCCACTAAAAACATCACTTGAAACAAAAGAATTCAGTGAAAGTATCACTGGGACAAAGGTGACTGGAGGGATGAGATCTTGTAAACCATCTGCTGGTTGGAGTCAAAAGAGAACTTTCTCCTCCACTGACATGTTACTACACATTTATTATACATCAAGTTTATACCTACCTGGAAAGCACCAGTTAGAAGCAAGGCAATCTCCCAGGCTGTGACAAAGCAAGCTTTCTATTAATAATCCATAATGCCACCAAGAAAAAAAAAGGAGGCTCACAGCATTTTCAGAACTGCTCAAGATTCTCACCTGCCCATTCAACCCAGTTTTGTAAGCATACACTACAGGTGCAAGTAAGCTGATTTTTTTTTCCCCCCCCCCTCAATGTCCAAGCACTTGGCTACATCCAAGCAAGGTCAGGAGGTGACCATTAGCATTAACGGTGTCTTGTCTCCACAGAAGCAAAACCACCTTCAGGGACCTGATCCTATGGTTTCTATAAAAGAAAGATCCTCCAGCAGAAAGGTAAGGAGCCATTAACCACATGCTGTAAGAACCAACTTCTGCAGTTGTTCAACGATGAGACCTATCATAGCTGAAGCAATTTTTCTTTTTTGAATAAGCAAGCACCTTATATAGAAGCTTCTTCCTATGGTACTTCCCAAACACTTGATGGTTTCCATATTCAACTGAAAACCTATCTCTATTCTGAGCAACCAGAGATCCTCATCTACGGATGGGTATGCAGACCTAGTAGGATGCATAGATAGAGCTGGATCGTGTAGCCAGACTAACATCCAGTTCATAATGAGCTGTCATAATCCTATGCCAGGATATTGGGAAATGGACCAAATGGTTTCCCGAAGGGAGATACACGTTGGAGGGGGAATGGTAAGAAACACAGACTGAGTCTAAGCTTCTGAGCATTGCATTGCATCCCCTGGGTACAAGAGGGAAATGGAGGGGCAGCTTGAGAAACAGATCCCTTTTCCCTGATCCCTCTACTGCTGGTGAGGCAGGAAAAAGAGAGAGCACTAGAAGGGTCTGGAATAGAAAAGATCACAGCTTTTTCCCCTTGCCAATGTGACAGCCCTAAGGACCCAACAAAGCAACATATCTGCTTGTCTTACTCTTTCAAGGATCGCTTCAGCTGTGGCATTGTACTGCACCCTCCCATCCAACTGGGATCGCCTCCAGTGGCACTTACGCTTCAATTGAGAGGAGGAAGGATTTAATACAGGAATGCCCTGATGCTAATGCCTTGCCAGAGGTGCATGAAGCACTCCAGGTTGCCAAGAGGCCTGACAAATATACAGTCTTTTGGGACAAGGTCTTTTGTGCTTTTTATGGGCTGATGCACTTTCACAACTGGAAGTAGAACTGATAACCAGCAATACAGGTCATTGCAGTGCCTGAAAATGAGACCATCCTGCCCTTTAAATCAGCCTGCTTTAGTGGTTTTCTAGATGGAAAAATATAGTCAAATGTCATGCTCTTTCCTCAAACCCAGACCCTCCAAACCCCAGGAGCACACAGAGTAACTGTACTTCTGCATCTGAGAATTACTTGGCACAGCCCACCTCTGCCTTGGATGGCAACAGCATTGCCTGGATTGCCTCCCCACAAGCACAAGAGGGCTGGAGAGTCAGACTCTCTCTTCAGCTGTGGAGGAACACAACCACTACATCTGTGTGCACCCAGGCATGCAGAGCTGAAACAGTACTGAAGCATTAACACTGCCCTTGCAGGATGCACGTGGCCTGGCTCCCCTGGACCTGGCAGATAGGAGAAGACAGAGACCTTTTTGGATTTGAGTGCACACCTCAATCAACGAGGCCTATTTCGGACTTTTTTTTTTCTTTCTTTCTTTTTCCTTTTTAAATGGCAGTTCTTTCTCTTCTGGCTTCACAGAGAACTTCAGGACTCCAGAATCCTTCATCATTCCCCGTCTGACAAATTTTCATCCACCTTACCTACTAAAAGTGGACAAGAAGAACAAAGCATGTGTGCCCAACAGAGCGACGGATTTGTAAAGCTAGATGGGGCAGGGCAAGCTGAGAGTTGTTTGTTGATATGACAGCGAACTTGAGAGTGGGCTCGAGAGACAAAAAGGTGAGAAAGAACAACCCCGTGCCCAGCGTGTCCCTCATTCCTTCTGAGACAAGTTTGTCACTCCTGTGAAACCCTCACTTGGCCATCTCATCCTTCTTTAGTGATTCGACTGCTTAGCAAGCGTTCCCATTAGCAAACCCTAAGCCTCTGTTTCGCAAGTGGCAGCCTGCTGTAGAAGGCAGCTACTTTACCAGGCAATAACACCTGGTGGAGAGAAAATTCCTGTAAGCAGATTCCTTGCAACTGAAGCAGCAACCTTGACCAGTCACTTCAGAGCCTTGTTACATCCATAATGATACTGTCTCCACCCTTCCCTTCCCCCCAGCATGAAAGATGAGTGGTTGTGTGGAACGAGTCCCCGAGCTGTGATGGGAATCCGTCTCGCTTGGCTGCAAAAAATATATATATCCTGGTATGGCTGTGATGAATCCTTTCATTATTCATCTGCAATTGCCCTGCTACTGCTGCTGTTCTGTTCTCACTCTCTCTCTTTCTTTTATAAATAAAAATGGAAACAGATTAATGACAAATGTTGACAGTGATTGCTTTTAAACAGCCACACCTGAATGTGGGCTATGGGGGAGGAGCAGTGGCAGAGCAGCATCAGAGGGATGGGAAGACCAGGAAGGACTAAGAGATGGGAAAAGATAAAGATGCTCACTCCAGCTGGGCTAGATGAGCAGTGACTGGAGCAAGGTATCTTTCTGGTGATGAGGACCCCAATTTGCTCCAACAAATGAGCTCTGGATTAACAGAGCTATGTATCCAAAATATTTGAAATAACTAGCAGTAGTCAGTTGTGCTGTCAAAGATACTCTGGAGAGAAGTTTGCAGAGACTCCAGCAAAATACTCACAGGACGAAATGGCAACACACAGAGGGGCAGTTACACACAGCAGTCCCCAGTGATGAATAAGTAGTACCTGATAATGCTGCTCATCCCACTCCATTCCTGGAGACCAGTGAACACCAAGACTCTAGTTTGTGCAACCACCAAAGTCACTTGTATTTTGGGAATGTGGGCAAAGACAGTCTGTGACCAGTCAGGTCACAGGTTGACACAGTGAGTGAGTGCATCCAATGGAGGCAAATCCGGCCTCGTGACACTCTTCCCTGTTCATTCCCACTGCATGAAGAAACACGACAAGCATTTTACTATCATTTCTCTATGTACCTCTACCCCTACAGTGATACCCAGTGACTGTAGTCTCCTTCTCTAGGTCCCACGCTTCCTACCTCAAGCATTGCCTATCCACCTGAAGATACCGCGTCTGCTAAAATCACCCTCTACCTAACCATTTCCAAGGCTATCTCACCTTTCTGCCATCAGTTACACCTTCTAGCTAGCTCCTCATTCCCATCAAACTGTTTGGCAATGCATTTGAGAGCAGAGATGAGCATGGTCTCATTGCTGCTTGCTCCTTGCCAGCATCCCACTTAACCCATTTTTATCCTTCCCTCAGAATTGCTCCTGCTCTTACGGTGCCAAGCCACCCTCCTGTCCTCCTCAAAGCACACTGCTCCTTGGACTCCTTTCAAGAGCAGCTAATGCAAGACATTACAGCACAGAAACCTGCGCCAACATCCAGTGCATAAACAAAGACCAGATACATGAGAGGAGAGAACACACTGTCAGCATTTAATAACAAACGCTAATTGCGAACAGCAGGATAGAGTTCTCCATCCCTGTTCTCTTAGCAGCCAAAAGCCATCTGAGCCAGGAGACATGGCCATTCACAAACCAGGATCCGTTCATCACTGAATGGCCCCCTGCTCAGGATCTGACTGACTGCCACCAGCCTGCTCGGTGTCTGACTGATCCACTGAATGGACAGACAGCATCTTGGAGTGTCCCTCAGTAGTGCAGGGACACAGAACTATAAGGCCTTTAGGGAGGCAATCTCAAAAGCCTTTTGGGCCTGCCACAAATTTGCCCTATAACCCTTGCAAAGTTTTAACTTCTCTCTGTGCCTCTTGTTTTCCTGAGAAAATTGCCTTACATCGCATCCCAGAAGGCCGTGGAGCACGCTGTTTGTGGGCCTCAGCATTTCACTACTTCTATTGAAAGCTGTTGCAAAGGACAGATGGCTTTTTTAGTAACATTCTCATTCACCAGAAAGGCTGGTTCTCATCACATGCAACATGGTGCAAAGGTACTAAGTATTTTCCATCATTTTGCCCCATCACCCATTATTCCATATAAGTAAACAAATCAGCCCCCTAAACAGAGATCCACATGAGAGACACTTTGGATTCTCTAAAGCAGGCAAGTCCCCTCCAGATATAATCCTTTTTTAGGAAGCATATACGGTTATGTCACAGGAAATGTCCCTTCTCACCTCAGCTAAAGATGGTGTCAAAACCCCTAAGGAGCACCTGGGAGAAGAGGAGCACACAGTTCTTAGGGAAGCAGTTCCCCATGACTTTACAACCCCCCGAAGCACCTCGTGCAGCCTTGGATTGTGTGGAGTTCCTACGAGCTGCTGAATCCCTGGAGAACACGGGGTGGTGGGCACAGGTCTGTAAACGATTGAGCCAAAGTTAAAAGCTTGGTGCTGCCAGTTGGGTGAGTCTCTCTCATTCAAACCATTATTCCCCAGGACTTTCTCCCAGCCTACCCAGCCCCAGTCCTGCCCTCATGCCTTGGGCTGCCTCTGGCACTCCTCACACACATCAGTTGAGCCAAATCAACTGATTAAACCAGCTGAAATCAAGTCATTTTTTTGTAATTAAGGGGGTTGACATGACTCAAAGGGGTCCAAGGAGTGAAAGGTAAGCAGCAGGAGCTTACAGCCAAGCATGGGTAGACAATGGGGTGTAGATGGAAGGAGAAAGCTTCCCCTTTCAGTTACCTCACCTCATGGCCTTGCACCCCACATTTCCAACAAAGAAAATAACGTCCCTAAAATTTCAGTCAACTGCAAAGACCTTATAGAGCGCTTTAGGATGTATTTGGATAAAAAAGCAGTAGAGAAATGGAAGGGTCAACACCCTTCCAAATTTCTACATGCTATAGCGTTTCAGCTCCCACAGGCACTCAAACTGGTGTTAGAAACCGTTTGAGTGCATTGCAGCTGAACTTCTGTCCCAATCTATCCAGCTGCATATGCAGTCCATCCTACACACTGCTATAGTCCTCGCTCTATTTCTCGGTTGATTTTAACCTACGCAGCCCTTCAGGATTCAGAGTCTCAGTCCCCCCAGTATCCACCCCTCTCCTCAGGCTGTAGGGCCAGTAGTTGCAGTTACTTGTATAGTTACTTAGGACAGCCTCATGAGAGAGTTTCAGCTGTTGCCTTGCCTTGAAAACTTCATTAGCTTTGACGTTGTTTGTTTTCCAAGTGAACAACCTGCATTAACCCACATGAAGTTTTAGCCCTCCCGACATTGAGCAGATTTGAACTCTATGGAAAGACAGAGGATCTGGAGTCTATTGACACCCCATCGCAAAGTCCACCTTTCACTCAAGCTTACGTTTAATTAGATGACATGAGGTGCCTAAGTAATAGGGTATAGTATTCATATGGATACAAACTACCCAAGCAAAGGCCTAGTCCAGCCTGTCTCTTTTTCCTCCTTTATCCTGCCCCTTGTGTCTCACAGCTTTGCCCCTTTGCCCTTGTTCTGACTCTTTCCTGATCCTCCCATCAGGTGACAATTTGAATTTTAAAGCCATTTACATTCCAAAAGGTGCATAATCAGATTTTTATCCTATACTTTTCTGATGTGACTTTTTTTATTATGATATCAAGTACTGACCCATAATAAGGATGTAAATGCCCACTTTAATGTCTATTACCAGTATCTGCAGATGCATATAAAATTATAGTATCATCACATAACTACATATTAACCTCTTGAGCTCCATGACAGACAAACGCTCCAGGGAACACTGTATTCCAATTTTCAATTACCAGCAGTAGTTCAGTGACAAGCAGTAGAAGTTGTACTCATCCACATCCTAAACACTCAAGGTACTTGCAGAATGACAGAGAGTAGTCACATTCCGAATACACCAGTGCTGGTGCTTCTAGTTGCCAGCTATTTGTGACAAGCATTTGGGTCCTTCCCAGGAACAAATACACAGTTACAATTTAAGTATACATACAGGTGGAATGTAGCTTACCCAAAAGAAATTTGTGGTTTTCAGCAAAGTTGTTTCTAAGTCACATGGTAGTGCACAATCATCACTTTACCCACAGCGATTAGCAGAGAGAAGATAAGGTGTACAGCAACACACCATGTGTCATCTTTTAGGCTTCTGTTGAGCAAAGAATGCACTTTGCTCATAAAAATGCCCATTTAGCACAGGTGTAAAGGTGCAATGTGTGAGCAAGGAATGATGTGGTCCGCAACACTTTATTGCAAGGATAAGGATACCACAACTGCAGCTACCTGCCAAATCTCAAGATGGTATTTATAGAAATTCAAACATTCCGATTTTCATCTTTCAGGTTAATGGCATCTGTTTACGTCAGAAATCAGGTATTCAGCTGCAAACAGAGCCTGCGAACCCACGTCTGACACAAGAATCCTACAAAAACTTGGAGAGGGAGGTTTTAAGTTTGTTTTTTTTTTTTTAAATGCACTAGTTTCTCTAGAAGATCTAGACCTGAGAGCCAATGGAGAGAACAGAATAAAACATAGGATAATAAAGACAAAAGTTAGTACCATTTTTTCTTTGCACCTTTCCCCTTCTTTCTGATACAGCTCAGTCAGATGATTGATTCTGGTTCCGGAGAGGATCTCTGACCCGAGGGCATTCTTCCCAAAATACACACTAAGATCTCTGATATTTTAAAACTCTGCTGAATTGGGCATTAACAGGCAGCCTATCATTTGTTAAATAACAGCCAGGTTTTCTGCACTGGACAGTCATTACTTTGGACTTTAGGGAAGACAATCAGAGGACAACACTTGAAATATCAGTGCAAGACATGAGTCAATAGTCGTATCGTCCCATGATGTTCAGGTAGAAGTATATAAAGTGTAACTGCTCAAGAGCAAGTTTTCACCTACCTATTGCTCTTTCTCGAGTTGTAGTAGACAAGCTATTTCACAGCAGATCCTCTGTGATTCTATGCATTTGGGCTGCTCTTCCACTTTCAATTCCTTTGAAGTTCAGGAATCACACATATTTCCAGAGACAAAGCACATTTTGGGAAGCTAAAATACTGTATAAGGAAACCCCAATACAAAGTGAATACATACCAAAAATTCCTAGCTCAAAATTAAATAAAAATCTATCTATATCTATACACACACATATCTGGTTACAGATAAAAATACTCAAAAGTGAAGAAATGAACTGCCATCCTAATTTGTCCCTCTGTGCATACATATTACACAATGCCAAATCAAATGATCACACAGTTTATCTTCTATGAGACTCCTGTGCTTCATACAGAGCACAGAACGCACACCTCTGGAGAGGTGAGGGCTAAGAACAGGAGGTTGGGTCTGACCCATTTTGCTGCTAAAGACAGAAAGGACAAAGCAGGAAACTGTCAAGGCAAAGTTCTTGCGATGAAAGCGACTGACCACCAGCCCTGGAGAGATGCCTGCCTGTTGCCACCTCTCTGATATCTGAGAAGCCAGAGAGAGGCTTCAGCAATGAGGACAGTGCTACTCACCTCATCAGTAATTGTGGCTGGATTTGCAGAAGCTTTAAGCACTCATAGCTGCTACGGAACTTTGTAGGAAATGTGATTTGAACCTACAAAAGGCTACAAAGTAAGCCACTCCAAATTGCCAGTGCCCAGGTATCTCATCTTGGGCCCCCCAAATTCAGAGATAACTCCCAGTTTTTGCTTCAGTCGTTCTGACTTAAACTCCTCATCTATAAAATAAGGGTAACAATAACATCCAAATTCTCAGCACATAAATAAATTCATTAACATTCTAAGCTGCCATAGCAGGAGGTACCCTGAAGACACTAACAAGGAAATTACTTCTTCCCTCTTCAGAGTGGAGTCTGGATGCTGTGCAGTAAATAAAGCTTGAAGTCAGTCTAAATGAGGGGGGGAAAAAAAAAAAAACAAAAACCAAGCAGCTGTACATTCAGAGAGCCTTAATCCTCCTACACTGACTGAGGCAGGAAGCTAGTGTGAAAGCAGGGGGGTGGGGAACAGGAGAGGACACACGACCCTCAAACCCAACAACAAATCACACAACTGCATGACTGCATTGTATTGCGCATGCAGAAGGGCAGTGATTACAGCGACATTGGCCGCTTGAATTGTAGCCTTGTTTGTCATGGGAACACAAATTTTCCAGTTTGTTTTCTTTTTTACTGGGGGAGGGAGGTGGGGTTAAAGAAGGTACTTGTTTAAATGTCTAAATATGTAAACACAGGAAGCCTGTGCCTTGGAGTTGTGCAGCCTACCAATGTGGTCAGGAGGGTGGGAAATGCTACCTGCCCCAGGGTAGCCCTGTGGTAGTCCCTGCATTGCTTGAGTGCAGGGCAATGGCTGTACCTCATGGTCCCTCTCCCCCCTCCCGGGAATCAGACCCTGCACTCCTCATTCCCACTCCTTGCTGTCTCCACAGTACCTGAAAGGACCAGCAAGGGATAAAAGGCTCACGAAAGCTTCCCTTGCTGCTCTTGTTTGTATAGGCTCCTTTCATGGTGACACTGGACAGCCAGGAAAGAAAACACAGGACTTGTTTCACTCACCATACAACACTCGGCATTAAGAGCATCTTCACCTCTGGCTTTCTCAAAATGGGAATGCATGTTTCCCCATGGTGGGGGCTGGGTGAGTCCAAGCACTTGCAAATTATATGGTGAAGCAGGATGAAGAAAAGTCCTAAGGCAATGTTGGTGAACCTCTCAGGAAGCTGGTGTGAAAATTACTATAAAAACATCAGTGTCAGTGTTGGTATTTAGCAGAACCACTGCTAAATACCACAGTATTTAGCCATCACTGCCCCTGCAGGCAGTCTGTGAGGAAGAAGCTGTGACACTTCTTAAAGTAAGATTTCTCCAACTAGGTGCAACTTTAAAAGTGCGTTTTGCAAAATCCATATGTTTCATCTGCCTAATGGCAGCAACTCCTGACTAAGATCCGCTTTTGTTCTCATCTTCAGATACCTCCCTGTTGCTCCCTCACTAGAAATGAACAAAATTAATATAATTTAGCATTTCAAAACTTTATACTATGTTTCTTTAAAAAACTATTATCAAGTATCAGCTCTTACTGGAAAACTGCTTTACTTCAGTAAAGAACAAATCTTGTACCCCCAGATTTGAAACACCCTTTATTTAGATGTGAGAAATCCTCCATTAGTATGTAGCAAGTCTACTTATATTCATTTGTAGTTTCAGTTGATTCTCTGAGCTGGAAAAGTATGAAGCAAGCATGGTCTGAAAAACATCAAAATAGATAAAAACCACCACAGTCAGCCCTGTTACTGAATTTACCACCAGCTATTCAAACTGAACTGAGAAAATTCTCAGCCCTTGGGTGTAAAGTTAAGGACATGTGAACAAGAACCATTCAGCTGCTTTTTTTTTTTTTTTTTAATAAAAATGCCTCTAATTATCAAATGAAATGCTTCATTCCTTAGAAAAAAAAAATGCAAGTAGGTGGAAGACTGAGTCAGCTCATAATGATTTTTAGATATCTGACATTTTTGACTGTTACCCATAGTTGATCATGTTTGCCAAATCTGGGCACTTCCCATAAGAGAATCCATTATCAAGAGCTTTTTTTCTCCTTGCTCGGCACAAGCAAAAATCGGCACATTTCACCAGGAACACTTCCCAGTTCTCACAGGTGCAGCTTGCAGACGAGAGAGGAAAATCATCACTTTTAAAAACTGGACACCCCCCCTCCCATGAATATAGTGTTGAGAACTTGAAGCAATTTCCAAAGGATTTTGATCTTTTTGTTTAAAAGCATTCGAACAACTAGGGGTCTAATTTTTTACACTTTATTCCTTGGAACAGTTAATGTACGAGTCCTGTTTTGTTCTTTCCACAAGTGTGCATAGCTATCAATACTGGGACACAAATATATGCAAAAGAAAATTCAAAGTCCACTGCTCATTTGATCTTTGAAGCCACTGCTATCATGGTAAAAAAGAATGATGCCAATCTATCTTAAAAGGATGTTAGCGTTGGCAAAATGAATAGATATCCATTAAACTATCAATTGAGACTGACCTGCTCATTTAAATGAAATCCCTTTTGGGACTGGGCAGATCTGAAGCAGTGACTTGGAAGTGAAAGGCTACTTAAGAAACTCTGGAATTGGTTCAAATTCCAAACAAGGAGCATCTCACTTGTCTAGAGACAACATCATGACAAACTGGGAAACAAACAAAATCATTGCAAAAAACAAAGAATGGACACGATAAATTACCTCAAATCCTTCACTCAAGTTTGTAATTCAAAGGAAGAAAAGCATAGTAACTCCCTATAGACCTTCAGGTTACGGTTTATACTTAAGGAAATGGTCAAGGAAGCATGCAGATTATGGACATTCCAATACTGTAAATCTAGTTAGATGTCAGTGAAGCCTCTCTTCTCCCACTCTCAACTCAGTTCGCTTTGTATCAGCTAAAACACTTCTTTCATATATTGATTTATTTCCAGTTTCTATAATCTGAACAAAGATTCTGCAAGAGCCTCATTCAGAGACTACACATCATGTTTAAGACAGGAATACAAGCAAGAATCTTCCTTATTTACATGTTACCCCCAAAATAGAGTTCTAGGAATCCGGAATCCAATCCCTATCAAACAGTTAAATCTTATGACCACATAAAACATTTGGGACATGCACAATGCGGCTCTTCAAAGGTTTTGAGTAGACCTGTTCATGAACTATCTCTAGGTAAGCCCTCCGGGACAGAAGGAGGAAGCTAGAATGCAACTGATGGTTGCTTTGGCTAACTGTCTGGTGTTGCTAAACTTGAGAGAATATTCAATGGCTTCAGCAGTGCCCAGGAGCTCTGGTCAGGCCAGACCAGTCTCAGTTCATGGCACTCTTAGAAGAGCTTCCAGCAATGAGAATACACCAATCTAGGCAACAAAACCAAATGCTAGCATGGGACATTAACACTATGTCCAGGAGTTGAGATCTGAAGCAACAATTCAAACGTGGCACTATTCCATCAATGGAATTTTACATTCATTTTGAAACAAAGGTACAGTGTAATGTATTTTAAAGCTGAAAAGCTGAACAAGTCACTGCTCCCTAATGTTAGGGAACACACTACCAGAAAATTACTTCCTCCAGTCACACCATCTCCTCTCAGATGAGTGCAGGAGAGCTCTTCCACTTGGATAAACCTACCATCTGCTCCTTCGGTGTAATAGTGAAGGCTACAGGCTACCAAAAGGGCACTCCTACAAGGAGGCATCTTCCTTACATGTCATGAGAGAGAAAAGCAGAAGCAACTGCTATAGTGATTAAGAAAGACATTGCATACTTTTTTGGCAAGTATCCTATCAAGGTAATAAGCCCACCGATGCTCTCCCTCATTTGTTTCTGATTTCAGTGCAATGTGCAGGCAGTTCACACAGCTGAGCGAATGAACTGAGACAGAGCTGATGAAGCTCAGCATGTACACAGGGAACACTATCCCAAGACAGCAGAGCTCTAGCTGCCAGTATAGCAAGAAAGGGGGAATCCTCACCAAGGACGCTCTTCAACTGAGTGATCGTGTAGGTTCTGAAAACTGCACACTCAATACGTCATTATACTACTCACAAATAAACTGGCATGCAGAAATGATGCTTCATTTCAGTTGGCACAGATAAATTTTTTCTCACCTCACCTTCCCATGAAAATTTCACGACAATCTTTTGGTAACACCATAAAACTTCCATCACCATGACTTTTCCCTGTGTTTGCCAAAACACCTCCCATTTTTCAACAGATCTCTATACTGTAGAAAAAAAGTCTTCTGTCTTCTCTGAGGTTCTAAACCAGAATCAACTATCATTTCATGTAGACTGACCTTCACTATAAAATTGACCATTCAATGTCTTTTAGATGCCTCTGTATTTATTTCAATGGCTTATATTTGGCTACAACAGTCCTTCCATAAAGCTGTTGTCTTCAAATTGAAGCCTGAAGATACACAGAAGCTACTGCTTCCCACAGTACTTTGTTCCAATGGTTAATCTGTCCTCACTGTTAAAAGCTCACACCCTATTTCTAACTTGAATTCATTTGGCTTTAGTTTCAAGTTAATTTTTATGCTCATCTGCTCAAGACAAGAGACACTTAATATTACCTAGTATTTCCATTTCCATAAAGGACTACCACACAGGCGAGACATCTCTGATCCTCTTCTGATAAAACTAAACAGACAGAGCTCTTAAGTATTCCAAATTATAAAAACTGTCTGTCCAAAATTGCACTGTAATACTGCTAAAGGAAATGCAATGCATTTTGGAATTAAAAAAAAAAAAAAAAGATTATTCTTACTTTCCAGGATCTTGAGCATTGAAAAGCAGTGATAAGAACTTTAGATTCAGAGTTGACTGCCTGAATATCACTTTTATGGTAGTGTTACAGCAGTGTTTGGGCAGCAAGGGCTAGCATGATGTTTGGATATATGAGATTATGAAGCCTGAACAGCAATAGGGAAGCAAGTGTTCCTGCTTCTGTAAAGAATACTCTAAGTGTAGACACTAGAATTGAATGCAGACGGATCTGGAATACTGGGGATTTTCATGCAGGAACATAATTAAAGGGTAAATGACAAGTTTTACAGTGTGAAGCTTATGAAAAATTACTTATATGGGTTATTGGATTACATAGGACTTGTTGACTGGGTATAGGTAGTTATACATGACAAAGAAGCCTAATTGTAAAAGAAGAATAGGACTTTTCAATCTTGCTGAAAAAAAGCATAGCAAGAAACAATGCCAGGATGCTGATATTAGAAAAAAACTATTCCAAGAGAAGATGCAATTTCCTTATAAAGAGGGTAATTAATAAGAAAACTGATTACCAAGAAAGATGAGCTAATCCTTATTTCATGTTTGTAAAGTCAGATTACATGTCCTTCTAAAAATATAATTAAATCCAGTTGCAGGATAGATACTATAGCCAAAACGTTCACCGAAGTTTTCTCCAGCCTCGAAGAAAGAGTTTGTAAATCTTTTTGAGACAGGACACTGGGCTAAGAGAATGTAAAAGGAAAGTATCACTATATAACTACTTTGTCCTTACAGTACCCCCTAGGCATCCAAACCCAGCCACTGAGAGAGACAGAATACCAAGCCAGACAGACCTTTGGTCTGACCCAGTGCAGCCTTTCTTATGCTGTTCATCCCATTTCCTTCAGGGGTTACAAGGAAAAGAGGGCAGCTTTGCAAAACCCTGATCATCCTCATAATACTGGCAGCTCTGCTTTAAGATAATGAATACTCTGGGTCATACATGCAGGGCTCAGCAATACTTTTTCTGATTACTGTCTGTAGGTATCTGTATTTTGCATCTTTCTCTGATATAACAGGCTGTGCCAGTCCATTCTCCACTTTTACCAATTCTTTGAGTTGGTACAAGAACTCTCTTTTCCTGGTATGCCAGTTAACACATCTTTGTCAACTCACTGAAGTCACACTAACAGCCAGGTTTGCAGTTGGGAAGGCATTTTACCCACATTAAAGTTGAGAAGGATGTTGAAGGTTCCTTCTGTCTCCACAGCACAAGTCTGTATGTCACGTGATTGAGCGCCAGCCATGCACCCATCTTCAGGCACTGGTGACAGTTTAGTCTCCCTGCACTTGCCTATGGCACAGTTTACTTCCTTAAGAACGAGGCACTTTGGTATAATTAAGACATTATATTCTCTATGCTGAGTTCAATCCTTGTACTGGATAAAAGTTAATGGCCTAAGATAATCTTGTCTTGCCTTCTGTATAGCAAGTGGCCCCTTATGCTTTATACCTTAAGAAGCATTGCAGTAAAGTATTTTTCCCATGTTTGATGGTACAAAAGCAGGATGTCTCAAGCACAAAACACAAACTGGAATAGAATGCAGGGGACAAAGACACAGTAATGCAGTATCAAAATGAGAACAGAAGTTTGTCCTCCTTTGATAGTCTCCTAACAGACTATTAAAATACATTTTCTGAACAAATGACTGGTAGCGTCCTTCATTTTTGCTTCACCTGTTCTCTGGTTACAAAACTGTTCCTCAAGACAACAAAGCAAAGTTGTTATCCACTTTACATAATTCCTTTTCGATATCCAGGCACACACATTGTTTTTTGTAGCATCTTCTTTCTTCAGTGTAGAAGGGGTTACAATGAAAGAGGCACTCAAGCACCCTTCTTGTTGCCCTTCCTCCAATTTCCCTTCTCATCCTCTGCCCACTGAGCAGGTCTCCACAACAGCCACAAAGTAACAGTATGAGCTTCTACAGTTGGAAGGACAGCACTAACCCTCCCATTGTCATTATTCAGGAATGCTGGCAAGACACACCTCTGCATACCACAATCATGAAGCTAATCTATCATTCAGCAGCACTAGTCCCAGCCTCTTACAAGTTTCTCTCCAGCTACGGTTTTGTTGCCTTCTTCACTCTTCACTGTACCTTACCTTAATATCATAAATCCATAAGGCTAGAAACTACATTCTTTTAATTTGCACTTCTCCAAATTAAGGCATTAACTGGACTGGGCATTAAGCCTCACTAGAGCTCACTGGAACTACTGGAAATGTGCAAAGAACAACTGCTAAATGTGCTCCTCCCAGCTCTCGATTTCTCTTTCACTGAAATGTCCACCTTCTCCCTGTACATAAATAAAGCCCTGTTTGCAGAAGTATGTCTTTGTAAGACTGGCCTCTGTCATCTCTGAGTAATTGTGGCAAGTACATGAAGTTGCCAGTGACCGGAAGGGGTACGTATCATGTCACCTTTCTAAAAAGGCAGGAAGGATGATCTGGGGAATGACAGGCTAGTCAGCCCTACCTCGGTCCCTTGTAGCTTTATGGAGCAGGTTCTGGAAGTCATTTCCAGGCACCCAAAGGACAAGAAGGTGACTAGGAACAGGCAGCCAGATTAAATGAGGGAAAATCATGCCTATGAACCTGAATGCCTTCTATGATGGAATAGATAGGCTCTGTGATGCGTACGGGGCAGTGGATGCTGTTTACATTGACTTCAGCAAGCCTCTTGATACAGTCTCTCATAGCATCCTTATAGCCAAATGGGGGAGCTATGGAAGGGATGCCTTCCAGTAAGAAAGGTCAGTGAGAAACTGGCTGAGCTGTCAGGCTCAAAGAATAATGATTAATGGTTAGAAATCTGCATGATGGCCAGTTATGAAAAGCATGCCTCAGAAGACAATACTGGGATCAATACTGTTCAGTGATCATTAGTGATCTGGTGGAAAGAGACAGAACATACTCTGAGCAAGATCAGAAATAATGGCATGTTGGGGAGGGGAGCCACTGATAGGCTGGAGGGTGGGGGTGGTACCCAGAGGGACCTTGACAGGTTGGAGGAATGAAGAGACAGAAACCTCATGAAGTTCATGAATAGAATAGAGTAGGTCCCTTCCAACTGAAATATTCTACAATGACCATCTAGTCCAATTGCCTGACCACTTCAGGGCTAACCTAAAGTTAAAGTATATTATTAAGGGCATTGTCCAAATGCCTCTTAAACACTGACAGGCATGGGGCATTGACCACCTCTCTAGGAAGCCTGCTCCAGTGTTTGACCACCCTCTCTATATAGAAGTGTTTCCTAATGTCAAGTCTTAACCTCCCCTGACTGATGCAGCTTTGAACCATTCCCATGCATCCTGTCACTGGATACCAGGGAGAAGAGATCAGCACCTCCCTCTCCACAGCTTCCTGAGGAGGCGAAGTGGAGAGGCAGCTCCTCATTGTACATGCCTTCCAGCCCTTTCACCAGCTTTGTTGCCCTCCTCTGGATGCATTCAAGGACCTTCACATCCTTTTTAAATTGTGGGGCCCAGAACTGCACACAGTACTTAAGGTGAGGCTGCACCAACACTAAATACAGTGGGATAACAGCCTCTTTTGACCCGCTGGTTATGCTGTGTTTGATGCACCCCAGGATGCGGTTTGCCCTCTCGGCTGCCAGGGCACACTGCTGACTCGTACTGAGCCTGCTGTCGACCAGCACCCCCAGATCCCTTTCTGCAGGGCTGCTCTCCAGCCACTCCTCTCCCAGTTTATACTTGTGCCTGGTGTTACTCTGTCCCAGGTGCAGAATCCGGCATTTGTTCTTGTTAAATTTCATGCCATTGATGATTGCCCAATGCTGCAATCTATCTAGATCCCTCTGCAAAGCCTCTTGTCCCTTCAGAGGGTCAACAGCACCTCGCAGTTTAGTATCATCAGCAAACTTGATAATGGTGCATTCAACTCCTGCATCCAGATCATTGATAAATATATTGAACAGAACCGGCCCTAGAATTGAGCCCTGAGGAACACTGCTAGTGACTGGTCACCGGCCAGATGCAGCCCCATTCACGACAACCCTTTGAGCCCTGCCGTTCAGCCAGTTCTTCACCCAGTGCAGCATGTACTTGCTCATCTCAGAGTTGGACTTGTCCAGAAGGATGCTGCAAGGGATAGTATCAAAAGCCTTACTATTACCCAGAAAAAACTACATCCACCACCTTCCCTTCATCCACTAGATGGGTGAACTTATCATTGAAGGGTATCAAATTAGTTAGACAAGACTTTCCCTTCGTGAACCCATGTTGACTGTGCCTGATGATTGCATTGTCCTTTAAATGCCTTTCAATAGCACCCAGTATGATCTTCTACATAGTTTTTTCCAGGTACTGAGGTTAGACTAACAGGTCTGTAGTTTCTTGGGTCTTCCCTCACACCTTTCTTGTGAATTGGAATAACGCTGGCTAGCTTCCAGTCAGCAGGGACATTCCCAGACTCTCAAGACCTTTGGTAGATGGTTGAGAGGGGTCCTACTGTAACATCCACTAGCACATTCAGTACTCTGGGATGAATCCCATCCGGCCTCATGGACTTATGAGCATTCAACTGAAACAACTGGTCCCTTACAATTTCAGCGTCCACAAATAGAAAGTCACGGCTCCCACAGTCGTGGTCCTCCAACTCAGAGGACCAGGCAGCCCAAGGTCTAACAGTATTATTAGAGACTGAGGCAAAAAAAGTGTTGAATGCCTCCACTTTTTCTTCATTCCAATTTGTAAGGTGACCATCTTCAACAAGTATCGGTCCAATGTTTTCCTTAGACCTCCTCTTGCTATTAATGTACTTCAAAAAGCCTTTCTTCTTGTCTGACACAACACTGGCCAGTTTCAACTCTAATTAAGCTTTGGCCTTTTGTGTTTTCTCCCTGCATATGCGAACCACAGCTCTGTAATCTTCCTGCGAAGCCTGACCTTGCTTCCAGAGATCACACAATTTCTTTTTCCTCCTGAGTTCCAAAAGGAGTTCCCTATTCAGCCAAACTGGTTTTCTCTGCTGCTTGCTTGACTTTCAACACAATGGGATTGCCTGCTCTTGTGCTTTTAAAAGGTGATTCTTAAAAACTGATCAGCACTCAAGGACTCCTAAGCCCTCAAAAGCAGATTCCCAGGGGACACTGCTAACTAGCTCGCTGAGTAGCTTAAAGTTAGCTCTCTTGAAATCCAGGGTAGCAACTCTGCTGATCATTTTTCTCATTACATCAAAAATTTTAAAAACTCAACCATTTTGTGATCACTGTGGCCAAGACAGCCACCTACCATCACATCTCCCACAAGTCCTTCTCTATTCACAAATAACAAGTCAAGGAGGGCATCTTTCTTAGTTTGCTCACTGAGTACTTTTGACAAGAAATTATCTTCAACATACTTCAGGAATTTCCCAGACTTGCTTGTCACAGCAGTACGGTATTCCCAGTTGATGTCTGGGAAGTTGAAGTCTCCCATAAGGACAAGGAGAGAAGACAACTGGAGAGAAGACAGACCTGGAAAAAGACTGGGGAGTCCTGGTGGACAAGAAGTGGAATATGAGTGAGCTGTGTACCTTTGAAGCAATAATCACATACTGGACCGCCTTAGTAGAAGCACAGCTACCAAATCAAGGCACGTTATTATTCCTTTCTACTCAAGCAAACCACATCTGAAGCAGCGTCCTTCACTGCAAGTACTGTGTGAGTACAGTGCGAGTTCTGAGGAATCTGCCTTAGAGGAAAAGAGACAAAACAATGCACCCAGTTCGTTCATCTAAGACTGCTGCAAATATTCAAATCTGTATCAAGCTACTGAAGGCTGAAGATGAATTTTGATAAATACCCTGGAGTAACAAGATAGATAATTTGTTTAGCTTGTCTACCACTCAGGAGAATCAAATTTGGTTGAGAGCCTGACTGACCTGCAAATGGATTCTAACCTAGAAATAGGAAAGACAGGGCAGCTGCAAGAACTTGAATCTGCTGGCACTTCCAGAAAGTTGCCATGGCAGGAAGTACGGCTTACCAAGATAATGCCTGCCACAGTTACTCTTCAGTACTGCCACAGGTACATTCAACCTTTAAAGGCAAGGAAGTCCTCCTAGGAGCTTACAACCTAAGTAAGGGCTTAACCAGATGAACAGTGCTACTGACCTCAATAGGAAAATCTGATAAATTATCTTTCCCTGCCCCCAGAGAAAAATCGTGTGAAGTCTGGCACCCACCCACCCCCCTGCCGCAATGAGTGAGATGAAGGCCGTTGATTCCCTAACACCTCAAACACGTCTCTTTTAAAACTTTTATAACTGTCCTGTCACCACAGAAGAAACAGAACTACTCTGAACAATACTCAGAATGTAGCAACACATATCAGAATTGGTTTTAAAAAGGGGAATACAACAGCCAAAATTTAAAATTTTAGCTGAACGCTCAGTAATCTGAGTAAGTCTGTTGAATAGACTCAAACCAAGAGAGGTTGTGGAGGATCCTTCATGAGATTAAGAACACTCAGTTGCACAAATGCTCTTTTAGCGAACCACTCCCTGACACTGAAACAGCCTGCAAGTTAGGTTACAAGGCTTCCAATCCTAAAATTTATCTGCAGGTTGTCAGGAGAATGTGACCACCTTTCCCCTTCACTGTGTTCACGAGTACTAGATAGTCAAGCTACTACTCTTCAGGTTTACCTTCTCTTTGCATGTTCTAGATTACAGGCCCTCCAGTGCTGAGGCTTCCTGTGCTACCTCTTAAGTACCATTGCTCAAAATAAGTACAAAATAAGACAATCCAATGACTACTTTAAAACAGGAACACTCCTCTCTCCACAAAACCCTTACAGCTTGTCCTGTAATCCAAACTGACCTCTGTACTCCTTCAGCAAGGTAAAAAGGCTTTCCCTGTTCTAATTAGTTCTAAAACTTACCACCACCAAAAAAAAAAAAAAGTTTTGAGAGGGATTGGATTTACATGGACGGATCTGACAGTTTGCTTGGGCTGCGAAATATAAATCCAATCTGGATCTCTCCCCAAGAATAAGTAGGTATTAGGGGATCAGACACAGACAGTGTGTCTGTAATATAACTCTATTTGTCAATCATGATTTAGTGAGTCATTCAATTTTTGTTTTGTGTATGTTATGACCACTTAACATTTTAATACAGAGTTAAATATAAATCACCGCTTTATATCCTCACAATCAAATCTGTCCCTCTGCTATCTGATTTATAAGGGAGAGCACAACACTGCAAAACCACTAAAAACATGCAAATTTTGTTATCTACTTAAGAGTGCTAGCTGCACCTCCACATTCAAAATTAATTTTACAAGCTTAAATGGTCCTGTTTGAAAGCTCCACCCAGTGAGGAAAGCAAAAAGAGTTCTATGCATACAAATATATCCTATTTTTAAAGAACTTAAGAAGCCATGGAGGCCACCTGTTCCTTGACACATGCTATGTAGGTATATATTCTAAAAACACAGCCCAAAATAAGCTCCAGACAGAGTAATTCAAGAAAAATAAGTGGAGTGTGATCAAGAATTCAAGAAAAGAGAGGGAAGAAATCACTCTCCATATATTCTGCAACACAGAAGGTAACAGGGGGCCAAGTGGAAGTGCTATGAAAAGAAGATAATCTCTTTTGTGTATGCTGCAGAGTAAAGTACAATCATCAGTAGGTGGAGACACCTCCAGTAGATATAGCAGACAATACTTTTTGAAGGGAGGGAAAACATGAGACAATACCCAGAATGCTCTGAACTCAGGTGATACTTTAAATGGCTTTTTTGTTCAATGGCATGTTAACTTCAACGGCAAGCGTCCTTTAGAAATGCTAACAGTCATTTTTTAATTTATACACGGAGAAATTGGAAGTTTTGTATATCCTCTACCATACTCCAAGGATATTCAAGGGCCCAGGTTCCTTTCCAGGACGCCAGCTTGCACATTTATGTCCAAGTAGTTCTCCCAAATCCTTATCCAGTAGGAGATTTAGGAAAGAACATGCAATACACAAGCAAGACTAAAGACATTCAGAACAAGGGAGAGGAAAAGGTCTAATGGACCATGCTGCCAGTGAGCCAATGGAAATTTCTGAATGGACAAGCACCGTATTTGCTTTGCTAGAAGCAACATGATTCGAGTCCATTAGCACATGGCCTGAAAACATTCTGCTAATACAGAATTCAGGTTCCATGTTTCAACTTGTTTGCATTCACCCCTCGTTCCCCAGCCAAGAAATCCTCCTGGCCTGGAGGAAAGCAGGGGGAGACTTTTGCCTCCCTGGGCAGTAGTGGGACTTCCACCCAAAAAAACACCAAATGCACAAACAAGCAACATGTCCAGGGGGTGAATAAAGATCTGAAAACCTAAAAGAATCTGTACATGACCCAGCACATATGAGCTGGCATCAGGGAAGGAGATGAATGCATAATAAATACAGCAATAGCAAGAACATTTTTAAAAGCCACTGCGGTCCCAACACTGATTACCTTTTTTTAAACATAGATTCACAAACATGATTTAGATATGTGGGGCACGCAGATCAGTCTGGATGATGGCACACATCATGCACCAATACTGGAGATATCACTACTGCCAAACAAGACGTTTGGTGAAGACACACACCAGAGTCAAACACTTCCAAAATCCAGCAAGTTTTTAAAGTTGCAAAGCTTCCTTTTAGCTGTATCCAGGGCTCTTCTCTGGTGGCATTTTAAAAAAGTTACTGGAGGCAGCAATAGTGGCTTTCTCGGCTGCTGGTGTTTTCCCTGTCCACTCAGAGTTCTGGGATCTCAGGGATGATGTTGCTGGTAGCTCTGACTCTGCTGCATCCATGTGGACAGATAAAGTTGCTGGAATATAAAATTGCAGGAAAGGGGGAACAGAGGAAGAGAGTAGGAAAGGGCAATAAAAAAAAAGTTAGAACAAGTGACTTCATGGCAAATGCCTCATATATATATATAACTTCTTATATGAAGGTGTTATTTACTGAGTTCCTACAAGTTGCCCTGCCAAATTCCTTTGAAATATAGGTTCTTGATAGCATTAACATCTTTGCCCTAATTATTCTCACACTCAGAACTCCAAGTTCCTAGTCCACTAACTAGTTCCCTTAGTCAAAGTTCCTGTTGAAAATCAAGAGCTTTAGCTGTCCCATACTCAATCAATTCATAATCACTCAACTGAAGACAACTCGATCTCTCCACAAAGACTAAATTAACCCTGTATCTGAGAATTTTGAAGTCGCTGAAGGCTTGGCAAATTTCAGGTTGCAAAGGTCAGTTAAAGAGGAAAATATACCTCTCCTCTTTACTCAGTAAAGGCAGTACCATCAACCTCCACATACATCCAATATGGTAAATCAGCATATTATAACAAGAAGGTACTTGCTAAGCTAGGTTGGAATCCATTCTCATTTTCTCAATACAACCACTGCTTCAAAATGGGACAGGCTATAATTAGCAAGAGAGATTTGCAGATCCATAGCTCAACCCAACAGTCACCCAAATTTCCAGAAGGATTGTCAGAAACCTAGAGATATGCGAGTTTACTCCCATTCTCAGTATCCTGAATCACTCAATCCTCACAAGCAGAACAGAGCAGGATAAAAAAAAGAGTAATTGCCACAGGAGTCTTTGGGGCAACTGGAATTTTTTTGAACAAGTAACTGCTTCAGTACGAAATACATCTCTCTCTCATTGTATTCTCACAACAGATTAATAGTTGTTTGTGTGTTTTTATTACAAGTTGTGTCTGCTGCTCTGTAGTGGATGAAGGATAAAGAGGCTATAACAAGCCTCAACTAGAGGACTGATTGCTTTTAAGTTTAAATAAAAAGCTCGTTCAATGCTTGAGGTTCCACACTCAGTAGATCTGGAACCCCAACAATCCTGCTTCTGTACATCCAAAACAGTGAATCATTCCCATACAACCACAACAACACAGCTGATAACAGTACATTGCATATTTTACCTCTAGCCCATCAACTTCCTCCATCTGAAGGTCATATGAAAAATGCAAAAAAAATGTAAGTCAAAGTCCTTAAACTAATAATCACCACCAATACTACACTATGGGCTCACTAGCAGCCTCCCCACTCAGGCTCTCCATCTTTGCTCATAAAAAGAAAAAAGCAAAGGACTAAACAGGCTTCTTGCTACTGGGTACCATCACACCATGACAAAGAGTGAATGCATTAGCAAGAAATAGGAGAGGGAAAATTCACCGAATTGCTACTACTCATCAGACTGTTCTCTGATAAGCAGTTTCAGAGGCTGTTAACTGGCACCATTTAGAAATTATTATTTTTCACAAGCTAAATGTGAACACATGCCAAGGCAGACAAAATTCTATTTATGCAGATTTTTACCCCAGACTCACTGTAATACCTGAATAGGATGCAACTTATGACATGTACTGCTACGTATATAGGGGACTGGACCACATAAACACTAAAAACATCAGTGTAAAGCTGGACAATTGTTCACCATTTCTTTCACAGCCATCTATACTTGTGGCCTATTCTGACAAACAGAAGACAGACATGATAGTCTTCATCAGATCCCTTTCAAACCAGAGAATAACTACCATGAGAATAACATTTTATACAGTATTTCTCAGACAAGCTCTACTGTGCCACTGGGGACATTATTCCAAATTTATTGCACTGCAATGGAAAGTAACTAAACACAAGGACACTATCCATGCCTTTTGAAGCCCCTAAGTCTTAGATCACTGAAAGTTCGAAGGACCTTTATCAGTACAGACTTTCTTCTTCCCTAGGCACTGGCTGTTGGTCACTGAGTTGGATGAACTTCTGGTCTAATCCAGTACAGCCAGCCTTACTTCCTCCAGATTTCCTTATTCTACTGCCAAACTAGACTAGCCAGACTTTTGTTCTTACCTGGTGAAAGCCTCATGCTTTAGAGCTCACACACTGCTCAACTGTCTAGTGTGGAAAGCACTAACTTTCATTTTCAATCTCTCTCAACATTTGCATAAGTTTGACCAACTTAATTTGGTAACAGTCGCTTCCTGAAGTGCAAATGAATTCTGAATTTTCTACCCACTTTTTGTTGCTCTCAACAGCCATGCCTTTTTCCAAAATGCTATTCTTTAACAGCTCTCTCAGTTATGGTATTTAGGCCAGTTAGCCTCAAAGAGCAGGACTAATACCAGAAGTTTAAAGCTATAACAATACAATAGAGACCTAGGCACTTCTGCTACAGTAATGCATGGTTTTTGATGTTCATACAAGGGTCTCTGACAAAAGATGCTTTACCAGATCCCATAAATACTCACATTCATGAAAGTACGTGAGAAGACACGGAATAAACTTAGTTTGCTAGGCTCCCAAATAAACATATCTCTAGCTCCTTTCTCTCATTCCTGCAGCTGGAAGGGAGATAGCATCCACATCTCATATGCCTTTTATTACCATCTTCTGATTTCAGCCCAATTCAACTCCAAACTTTCTGTGGATGGTGGGGGGGGTGAGGCGACAGGGGAAGATTTGTAGCTGCATGTTTAAGAAAGAAGCTAAATTCATCACAATGACAGGGGAGAGTGTTGGCAGAGATTTGAGCTATTTATTCTTTTAGGAAAATACTATAAAGAATGACACGAGGAAGCCTCTATCTGCAGTCTTGTTCATCACACTGGTGAGGAGTCCGATAACAGATGTATGCAGTAGCGTGATTTAGTGCCGGGAGCTGGCCCCTGATGTGTATTAATACAGCGGCAAAGCGGAACGAGCCCCTCTTCATCACTCATCTCTATAAAAGAGGTGGAATCCGAGATGGCCCGATGTTCGGCAGAGCAAGCCCATTTGTTCTGCTGACTGATGGAGCCAGCTCAGGCTGTGTCCTTCACCTCCATGGGGCACTCAGGTTGCAAAAAAGGAGATCACTGAAGCAGGACCTGGTCAACAAGTGAGACAAGAGCAGTTGGACTCAGCTAAGGAGCTATTTAAAGGTGAAGAAATCCAGCACTCTGTGTGCCTGCAGTGACAGGCATGGGCCTGCATTCTGATTCACCTGTGTTTCATCCTTTGCAGAAGTAAAACACCACAAACATAAAAAGCCTCTGTGGTGAGAAAATGAGGCTGCCGTGATTCCTCAGGTAGAGGGGAACCCCAGTATAAGACATTTATGTAGGGGCGAGTAGATGCACGGCAAGGGAGAAAAATCTGTATCTATCTCATCAATGCCTAACAAGCATAACAGCCTTCAGTTAATTCTACATTATTGCAGAGTAATCCTGTGTATTTCTTTAGATATTAGTAATTCCACAGTCAGATCACCTTTGATAGAAACAATATCAGATTTCAGAAGTTTTCAAGTTACATGCTTGTGCTCCAGATGCAATTGGGAGACTGCTGTAGAAAGTCAGCTAAGACACAGCTTCAGCTACCCAATCATAAAAGTTTCTTTCAGCAAGCCAGTATTGTAGCAAACCCTGCCCATAGCTGTTAACTTTGCTCGGGATATTTCTAAACAGGGTCTAAGGAAGAGATCTTTACCATTTCTGACCCGTAAAGACCTTGCAGCACTTTTCTGTTGATGATCAGCACAAGCATCCTGTCTGGATTCCAGTAACTACACGCTCCTTCCTTATTTTGTAATACATATTCTGATTTTCTCTCCCTCATTCCTAAAAAAAAAAAGCCAAAAACCAAACAAACAAAAAACCATCAAAACACCTTCCAAACCTCTGTGCTATTTTCCAGTGCTGAGTTCCGCTCCAGATGCAGATTCAACTCTTCAAAAAGTGTTCACTATACAATTTGCCTAGTCAGGTAAGTACAATTTACATAATATTTTGAAACATGTAGGCATAGAAATAGAAGCTGCCCCTATAGAAAGTAACCAGCAATGCAGTACAGAATACACTCTGGACAATAAATAAATGGACAGGTAACAGGGGACAGTGAGACACTAGTATTCATACCAAGAAAACCTAGCATCCCAGAACTAAAATTCTGTGGCTACAGATACATGATTTTACCAACGCCTTCACTACAGAAGTTTGAATATCCTAGCATGGAATACTCAAAAGCCAGGAAAGAATACCCTAAATAAACAGTCAATAACAGATGACGCTTTTGCTGAGCAACAGATTATTAATTTAATGCTTTTTTCTCTTCTTTTTTAATACAGAACCTTTCAGACAGTCTGTAATCCAGATCTGTGTTCTGGAGAGCTAGCACAGCTTTCTTCCCTACTTCATTATTCTACTGTCTATCCACCAGCCCAAGGAAGAAATCCAAACTTCATTCCTCCTATTCATCATCAGTTCCTTTGGCCTTCCCCACTGTTTTCACATCACCATTTTTCCCATCAGCCTACCCACTGCCTTCTTGCTGGATTACAACAATAGTTTTTTAATACGATAGTTAGAAGAACATGGGTCACTTGATAGTAGGCAAAATATTTTAAGAGGGGGTAGGGTGAGAGGCCAGAAAGAAGTCTCCTAAACCCCTCTGTGTTCTATAGATTAAAACTTTTTCAGATTCTGAGGACTAATCAATCACTTTCCAGAAATATGCCACATGAAAATAAACCAGCATTTTAATCACTACATCCCCAGAGCAAGAAAAAGAAAAAAGTGACTATCTTCATCCACAAGAGTGAGACAACTCCCAGGGAACCAGTGGTCTCACCCAGTGATGATACAAAAATTGCCAGATTTCTGCTCCTGTGAAAGTGTCTAGAAACACCCTAAAAAAGGGCACGAGAGCTAATGTTAGCCCAACACTGAAGGAACACAATTTGTATAGTGATCACCTCCCTATTACCGTGTACTGCATAATTTAGGAACGGTGGAAATAACACCTTATGAAGAAACAGATTATTACCCACTGTACAGCGAAGCACTGTAAATTATATTAACTTACCATAGCTGCATCATCAAAGATTTGTTTAGTAGGCAGCTTTTGATGCTGTGCACATGATATTCTCTCTTACACATTGCCTTTCTCACACACGTTTCATTAGTTTCAAATCAAGGTAATGCTATGTTTGACTACTGTGACTCTGGCACTTTGCTCAACAGGGATATGACTTTAGAAATGCTGGCACAAAGATAAATCCAGGTTACCTGATGTCGGGCTGGACATGGAGGCTGCAACTGGCTTTCGCTTCCTCTTGATGTCCCTTGAACATGGTGGTCCCAGGTGTACATTTGCTTGCCTATAGAGAAATTAAAACAAATTAAACTCTGTTCCAGCATCACCTTCCTGTAAGACTCTCCAATCTTCTCTCTCTTCCAATCAACCTCCAACTCCCACCTTCCCATCAGCTTCTTAACTAGCAGGCAGCACAAATCAAAAGCTTCTCAGGGAAGTTTTGCTCACATTCTTCAATAATATACCATTATGCTCCCATTTCTTTTAAGAGCTCATGCACATAAACTGCTCAGAAGAATAATTATTTCTTAGCCTTTAAAGGATCTGGTTTTGTATTAACTTTAAAATAACTCTTTGCATACGTAAAGATGTGATCAAGCAGTGATACGACACATGTCCTACCATTACTTCTATAAAGCATAACAAGTGTCCGCAAGATTGCTCTTTAAAGAAATGGTGTGATATTTGCTCCCTTACTCAGGAATTACTTTGCAACCTATTTAGTACTGTAGAGTCATCTTAGAATGTATCTCTATTCCAAACGTCCATGCATATTGTTTCCACTACAGTAGTAAGTTCATAAATTTAGGAATGCAAAACTGGTCTCATGCATTTTCAAAATTATTTCCTTATCAAAGTGCTGTGAAAACAGCTGAATCTGGCTTATGGTAATACAGCCTTGCTGCACCTGTAAACTGGCTGAAAGGCATAATCTGTCCTGGTCATATCAACTGTTAAGTCTGAAGCCTACTGATGACCACTTCAGTTTAACCATTTGCCAATTAAGAAGAAACCTGCATTATTGGGACTGACTTGAACTGAGCACTCCTCCAAGTTCTAGACATAGGAAGAAGAGAAGTTTAATTCAGAAAAGACAGTCTTGGCAGCAGACCAGAGAACTTTCTCCAATACAATCCATAATGAATACAAATGCATAATTTAGCAATGACGTTGGGTTCAAATCCCTGCTTTGTCTGAGATAAGAGTTTCTTTGGCAAGTTCCTTGGTCACTCTCTGCATCAGATCTGACATGCAAAATGCAGAACTACAGTGCAAATAAAACCCATTAAAGATTGTGAGGTGCTTGCATGGTATAAAGATTGGAACCATATAAATTTTGATGATTAAGTGATAAAAAGCTTCTGTGTCTTTAAAGCTTGTTATTTTGATTAAAAAAAAATCCTGAAAGTTTAACAAACTCATTTATCAAGTACTGAAATCTTTTACAGGTAACAAAAGTAAAAGTTCATGGCTTCATATTTCCATGCCAAAATCTATTTCATATCAACTGTTAAGTCTGAAGCCTACTGATGACCACTTCAGTTTAACCATTTGCCAATTAAGAAGAAACCTGCATTATTGGGACTGACTTGAACTGAGCACTCCTCCAAGTTCTAGACATAGGAAGAAGAGAAGTTTAATTCAGAAAAGACAGTCTTGGCAGCAGACCAGAGAACTTTCTCCAATACAATCCATAATGAATACAAATGCATAATTTAGCAATGACGTTGGGTTCAAATCCCTGCTTTGTCTGAGATAAGAGTTTCTTTGGCAAGTTCCTTGGTCACTCTCATCATCAGATCTGACATGCAAAATGCAGAACTATGCAAATAAACTTTGGCAAGTTCCTTGGTCACTCTCTGCATCAGATCTGACATGCAAAATGCAGAACTACAGTGCAAATAAAACCCATTAAAGATTGTGAGGTGCTTGCATGGTATAAAGATTGGAACCATATAAATTTTGATGATTAAGTGATAAAAAGCTTCTGTGTCTTTAAAGCTTGTTATTTTGATTAAAAAAAAATCCTGAAAGTTTAACAAACTCATTTATCAAGTACTGAAATCTTTTACAGGTAACAAAAGTAAAAGTTCATGGCTTCATATTTCCATGCCAAAATCTATTTAAAAAAAAAAAAAAGAAAAAGCAGCATATTTATAATTTTAGATGCTGAATTTATGCAAAACCAAAGCGTACTGTTGTAGCTATACAGAACAGTGTAGGGAGAACAAAAAATTTCCTATGCCAGCCAAGACTATAAATTGTTTGAATGCTGCTGGGTCTACCTACTTACCTGTAACAAATGTGCAACCACAAAATAAGAAAGAAATATCTACCATTCTGTCTTCTCAACTAAAATTCAAAAGTTCTACAAGAAGTCTACAAGATCTGTCATCTAAATTTGACATTTAGGAATAGTTTCAAAAATTTTTAAATTGTGCTAAGTTTCACTGACAGCCAATTTTTCAAATCAGGGAATGCATATTAATATAACCAGACACAGAAGTCTCCTGAAATAATGAACTACAGGCTTTCAAAAGTACCAGCACACCTACAGACTGCATGTTCAAATCTCATGTTTGTACACATAAGTGACTAACCTCTAAGTGACTTCACATATGCTAAAAACTGCTTTTGTACATGATTATGATAGTGGCTATATAGTATTTTAACAGAGTTCTACCGTGTATTCTGAAACATCTAGGCACACAGAGCCCAAGGAGAAGATAGTCTAAATCAAGTGGAACTTCAGTTTTTTATTTTGCATCAGTGACACAGTATTAGATTACTAACTAGATGACTACATAATTACATATAATAATCCAACTCATTTTATCAGATAATAAGGTTCCCTTTTTAATTTTACGAACTTACACCAACATTAGCCAGCTGACCCTTGGTGGAGAATCACTACGGACTAGGAAAGAAGTATGCACTATCACTTCCAAGAGACCTTATGCAATTTTTCCCAGTTCACAAATGTTACAGCTAGATTTTGAATAAGAGCTCCTGGCTTTCAGCTCCATGCTCAAACCACATCTACCCTTACCTCATGATTACACAGGGGGTAAAAAAAAAAAAAGAAAAATGAAAACAGAATATGAGAATCTCAGAATTCCTTCGTGTAGTGAAAGTAAAGGCAAATCATATTCCAGCTGGAGACTAATAGCAAGGACACTGCATCTAGCAGCCCTGCCTCTAACACACAAAGGCTCAGAGGTCATAAATTGTCTCTGTAACGTGTATTTCATTCAGGTTTATCCCTTATTGATCACCCACACTTCAGTTAGTAAATCAGGAACCTATTGATTACTCACTGGCTCTGACTGACCTGGTAGTAAAAGTGTCACTTTCAAGTGGCTGGTGCACTTTACGGGCACCATAAATCTGCATGCAGGGAATCTCCAGGTGGTAGGTACCTTGGGAGAGAGAGGAGCAAAAGAATGCACGCAGGGATGATAGTCCTCATTAAGACATGGACAGAAAGGGTGTCTGAGGTATAATTTATGAAATATGCTTTTTTTGGTAGATACCACACTTTTCAATATAAATTTCTAACCACTAGCTCGCATACAGGTGCTATATCAGTAAGAGAATAGAATTGGTGAATCCCAAGTTTAACAGCAGACTCCTAGAAACACCACCACCGGGAAAGTCAGGTCATGGGTATGCACAGCATACAACATCGTCGTGGACAGGCTGAACTATAAATTGTGAAAGTCTCACTGACAGGCTGCAACCACGAATTAGTTTTTCTGCCAAAGTTGAATTTTAACAACTCTTCTGAACAGTTTAAAAATGACTCTGAAGTAGAATAGAACAGGGCTGAGAGGAAAGCCTGACAGAAAATGCACATTCATGCATTATCACAAGCCCCTCTGTGAAGAAGTCTGAGGCACAGAGCTTCGTGGGATGAAAGATCTGGGCCTAAACTGAGAAACTAGAACAGTACTTACTCTGTCGTTACTGGCTTTCAATCTCTTCTGCTAGGCTTCTATACTTTCTTCAATGTTGCACAAACAGTAATGAGAAAATAATTGCCTGGTTACTTTTGGACTATGGCTGGTTGATCATAAGAAAAAAAAACAAAGTCGCAGTGCTCAGTCACAGTTGGATCTGCTAGGTGACCAGCGACTAACGTGAAAACCTAGTTTACAGTCTAGAGAGGACTGACATTCTAACCTGGGAAGAGAAAAAGCAGAACACACCTGGAGAGATAAAGCAGGATCCAAAGTGCAGCTACGCTGATGGCTGCAATATATCCAACTCACACTGCAGCCTCTCACTGCCAGGAGTTAGTGAATGAAAAATTACATACATATAGACAAAATTGTTTTATATGAAAAAAGGTCTACAGTGTCTTTCTGACAGTGATGATTATTTTTTTTTTTTTAATCACAAGCTAAAGGAATTATGCAGGAAATATGGATTTGTCTCTTGTTCTTAACATAGTACTTAAGGCACCTGATTCTGCATGCAGGTCACGCTGGAGAAAAAGCAGGCTTTGCTATGCAGAAAGCTGAGATTCATTGCTGTCTCTGTGTCAGAAGTAATGCTTCCTTTCTTTTCTTTTCCACATATATATTCTATGACTTTAGTTTTGTTTTGTTTTGTTTTTTAAATGAATTGTAATTGCATACACTAGACTCCTATCTCACTCCTACAGTTCAAGGTGACCATGTGCTGCACTATAGGGTCACAGGAGCTTGCCACTATTTTACATCTACCACAGGGTTTCAACAGAAAATTAGGATTGGCAGTACAATCTGTGGGAGACAATACAGAGCACAAGTAGACACCAGCCCCCAAAGAACCTTACCGAGCAGCATCAGGCCCCCGAAACCCTCACTACCTGTGAAGAAAAGTCTAGATTCTAAAGTGATGTCCACTCTCTCAAAATTTGGGGTAAAAAAATCTCACAACGGAGGGCTCTGAGAAGACCCTGTAGAGCTAATTGTGACAATCTGTGGCCTTCTTGGAGGCAGGAGGCACATCACACACTTGGGGGTGTATGCCTCTCGCTGTAATCTCACATCATCCAGCTTCTAACCCTATCCTTGGAGGAAGCAAAGCACTTAGATTATGTATTGAGAGGCAGCCATTAATCTACTGTCATACAAACAAGGGATGCTATTATCCTCATGTTAAAGTAAATGTTCAACAGAGACAGCCTTTTAACAAGGATACTGCTACTAAAACTCCACACAACCCAGCTGTTGCTGTTGTGATGCTATATTCCCAGCAAACACAGGCCAAACAAAAGGCGCTCTCTCTAAGCCCTGAAGTGTTACCTGAGGCTGTTGATGGTGGCTTCACAAAATTAACAGTAAAAGCAGAGTTCTTCCTCCTCTTTGACTATAGAGCCAGCTGGGCACCAAAGTCTGATCTGCACATAACAGGTGTAAATCAATACAAGTTGCTCATCCAATCTGCACGCAAAGCTCCCATGCATGCAAGTGGTTCTTGCAATCACATCACACTGCAGGTATTTCCTGTGCATAGCAGTCTCCTCTGCCCTGCAGAGCCTCATGGGAGAGCTTCTAGAGCACATTTTCAGATTCCAAAATCACTAACACGTCAGCTTACTTCTTAAATCATCCAAATCTCATAGGTCTTCATGCAGCAGCAGTCTGTTCCCCAAGTAAGCATTCTAATGACGTAGCAATTCCATTCCTAAAAGTCTGTGTGTGGCAAATGCAAGTAAACATTTTCTTCTAGTTTTCCAGGTAAGCATTCCAAGCAGAGACGATGTGATCCCATATATTGCATTCTCTATTTTCATACTGAATCACACAATATCTGTGCCAGAAAGAGTCCAAATATTTGCCAGACCTGCTGAGTACACAGATTTGATAATGGCAACATGCTTTATAGGCAAAGAAAGCAATAGCAAGTAAACAAAATTCTGAAGCCAAGGGGAATTTATTTTTCGCTCCAGAGAATTAGGATTCACCAAAATGGGAGCATTAGGCCTCGGACAACTGCATGTGACACTAGGTTGATAGCTGCTGTTCATTGCATGCCTGTCAGAAGAATTCAGTTATATCCCCAACTGCAATATTAGCCAGGCTTTAGCACAGGAAGACATGAAAATGCTCCAGTGAAATGGAAAAAGATTTTTAAAAAAACTAGGGAGAAAGATGCCTAAAGCAGTTGACAGCAGACATTTTTACATGAAGACAATTCCAGGAAGATGAAGATGTGTGGATAGGTTGCGTGGAATGAACTGGACACTGTCCTGGGCAAGTGGGACAGCATGAAATCGTGAACATCCGTTCACTGCTTCAGCTGCCTCAGGAAAGGTTTGACATTGCAGGCTAGAGCTATTCAAGCCTTTTCACTCTAACACCACCAGCAAATCCAGGGTATGGAGCAACTGGCAGTTTACTAGGAGATGATTGCTCACCCCTTTAGATCTTTATCCCATGTTCTAGGCAAGATGAGAGAGACTTGCTTCTAAACCAAATTAAACTCTAGGTTTACGGTTAATATCAACTGAGAGTACATGCAAAGCGATTTTCTTCAATTCATCTGTACTGTTCAGAGGTGTCTCTAACATAATTCTTCAAATCTCCACCTTCAACATCTACTTGCCATCTGAGGTCCACTTTTCCTATGACCTCTAGCGGGAACATTTAATTGAGTTTTTCCACCCATAACCCTATTTTCAAGGCGAGGCAAATAGTAAATGGCATTAGGGACAGTTTATCTTCTACCTTCCTCTCTTATTCTACCTGCTATTCAAACTCAAATTGAAGGGAACACTGGCTCTAGGCTCTTCTGAAACTCCTACCCTGCCTCAAGGGAATAACATTCCACCAACCAACAACCCATAACATCTTCCCACTGACAGAGCGATTGAGTAACCAAAATCTAATAAGATATTCCACTTGAGCCTGTACAAGATCCTCTTAAGTAGAAGGAGTTCAAGAAAATTCTGTTCAGACCACTCCTTTCTCCCAGAAAGGCAAATGGGCAGAGGGGAAAGAGGGGAAGGATCACTTGGGCTGTCCATGCAAGTCTCTACTTGCTTGCTTTTAACAGCCTGCATCGTCAAGCCGAAACCTTAACAGACAAGACATGATTAGCAAACGCTTTGTGCTCTTAAAGGAGAGTAATTATAGGCATGTGAAAAAAGGAAGAGATCCCTGAGGTACTCTTCCTTGCATGCCTCCCGAGAGGCAGCAGGGCCATTAAAAATTCCATGATGAAGAGGAAAAACAGCCTGGGAACAGCCAGGAGGCAATACAGCAAATTAATACACCAACCGTCCCTCGGGAGGACTGCAAGAAAGCAGGAAACTCTCCTCGCTTCACAAAATAAAATTATACCACTAATGATAACAGTCACCACACACACAAAACTGCTTCTAATGATGGGTGTGAAATTCCCAGTGCTGTGCATACACTTTGAATGAAATCTCTTCTCATCACAGACATAAAGTAAGAAAGGTAATCTTGGTAGTGTACAATTTATACAGTCTTTCAAATGAGACTTCCCAAGGAACCCTCCACATAGAACCTCCTCCTTAACACTGAAAAGCCTTTCTTGAACACCCCCAACTGTGCTCAATATTCTGGCCTTCAGCTCTGCTTAAACGAATCACTGGGTTACCAGTCTTCCAGATGAACTGCACTTCCAGATGAACTGCGCCAAAATCCACCACTGAGACAAAGAAAACATTTTCATAGGAGAGAAAAGACTCACCTGGTAACTGTACTCCATTGGACACATTCATGATAGCAGAAACTAAACAGAGAGAGGTAATTTTGCATGGCACGATGGGCATCAGGTTGAAGAAACTGGATGTCCACAACATCAAGACAGTTTCTTCTCTAATACATTTCATATAATTCTCAGGGGATTAGCTTCCCCGACACAGACACAATTCTGACAGATTTCCGAGTAGAGTTTCTCCAGGATGAGGTGCAAGCTGTCAGGAGCTTACTAAAGCACAACTACTGGAATCGACTCCATCCATGGCAAAAGAGGAAGACATTAACTGGGGCAATGGCTGAACAGCACTTACAGAGATCACCTGAACCTCCTCTAAGAAAATGGACTACCAATAGGCTTAGCTCTTGAAGCACCTAAAGAACAACTATTGTCAAGAAAATGTTTCTGTGAGGAGCAATTTCCTTCCATGCACTTGGCAGCATCTTTACATAAAGCAAGCACCTTGCACTGAAGAGTTCAATCCTTGCCACATACATGCGGCCACATAACACATTAATTCTCTCCATATTTCTTTCTCCCATAAAGATTCTTGAGCACATTTCACACTAAAATAGGAACTACTTTCTCAAACTACAGGCACTTAAAAACACAGCCGCCTCTGGGATGGGACAACTTCTCTGCCAACATTCAGTAACAATTCATCGGGGATCATGTTTGTCAGGACACCAGCCACCTGTTCATTAGAGGAAGGAACCAAGCATATATTCCTTGGTTAACTAGACTACATATTCAGCAAAACCAAGCAAACATGATCCCTCCAGGTTTAGAAATCCCTTGCCATAACTAATAGCTTTGGAAAGGGCCTTCACTGATCATCATAAGGGTAGAGACTTTGCCCTGTTTGAATTTGTGAGCAGGATTTGTCTAGCTCTCCTTTCTGGAAGACAAACTTCTGTAGAGCGCTAAGTAAAACACTTGAGGCACAAGGAAGGTTATCCTAGCTGTAAATGAAGAGACCAATCAATCTTCTTACTTCATGGGCACAAAACATCCCCAGACTGGGGCAAAAGCACAGAAAGAAACCAATTTGCTGATGCACAATCTTCTGAATTCTTTTTATTCTCATCCAGTTGAATGTTTAAGAGCTGATTTCTTCCTCCCTCTCCCTTTCCAGCTTTATCATGCTGGCTACAGCAGCATGAGGTCATGGTGCGACATCACAAAATTCCCTGCAGAAGCCAGTGGGAGGAGAGGCTTTGCTGGGTGGGTGCCAAGCTTTCGTTCAGACACATACAACCTCAGTACATTTTTCATGCTCTATTTGCTAATTAACAAGGGAAAGAAAATGATGAAGCTGAAAGTCCAGACGTTTCTTTCAGATTTGGTCCTTCATACAAGCACATAAGCAGAATTGTGTCTCAAGCAAGGCTCTGTCTCCTTGCACGGGGAAAGAGCTCAAGGGCACCTTACCTTTAGATAGTCACCTGCAGCACAAGAACAGGAGTCACCTCCAAGGCCAACACTTGAATTTAATTTAGGATTAGTCAGCAGAAGGTGCCTGAATAGCATATTAACCCCAACTATGCAGACTCAAATATTCCTCAACATTTGGCCAGACCAGATATAAATTTCAGCTACAGCAATAAAGAGAGATATCAAGCCATTAGACGTCACCTCAGGTGAGTTCTGAATCTGTTCAGAGGGTCTATTTTAGGCACCCAGAATTCCAAAATGCCTCAGCATGTCACCCACATGAGCTTGTCAGCACTACTCCTCTCATCTTGTTCCGATTTTAATAGTGGGCAACAATACTATGCCTATTTGTACCTTGTGCTGGTTTTGGCTGGGATAGAGTTAATTTTCTTCATAGCAGCTAGTATGGGGCTATGTTTTGGATTTGTGCTGAAAACAGCATTGGTAATACAGGGATGTTTTAGCTATTGCTGAGCAGTGCTTACACAGAGTCAAGGCCTTTTCTGCTTCTCACACCACCCCACCAGCGAGCAGGCTGGGGGTGCACAAGTAGTTGGGAGGGGACACAGCCGGGACAGCTGACCCCAACTGACCAAAGGGATATTCCACACCATGTGACATCATGCTCAGCATATAAAGCTGGGGGAAGAAGAAGGAAGGGAGGATGTTTGGAGTGATGGCGTTTGTCTTCCCAAGTAACCATTACACGTGATGGAGCCCTGCTTTCCTGGAGATGGCTGAACACCTGCCTGCCGATGGGAAGTAGCGAGTGAATTCCTTGTTTGGCTTTGCTTATGTGCGCGGCTTTTGCTTTACCTATTAACCTGTCTTTATCTCAACCCACAAGTTTTCTCACTTTTACTCTTCTGATTCTCTCCCCCATCCCACTGGGGGGGAGTGAGCGAGCAGCTGTGTGGTGCTCAGTTGCTGGCTGGGGTTAAACCATGACATACCTATACAACACACTTGCAGCAACTCACTGCACAACCCAGAACAGATCAGATTTATTTCTAAAAGCACAGTATGTTCTGCCTGTCTGTCATACACTGTTTCATATACTCTAAGTGCTTAGTGTATTGAGACTCTCAAATAATCTGCATCGGTATGCTTTATGCTAAGTTTGAACACAGGTCTCCTTGGGAAAAGTGCATTAACCTCCAGGTCCACAATTATTGTTCAGACCACATAGTACTACCAAAGATAACCATGGAAGGGAAGTGAGACAACCCCAACAGAGCAGAGCAAGGGAGTTACCTGGCAGTGCAGCGTGCTGGTGAGCATCTTCGGTGGGAAGCATCAGCAAGCACATCCAGAGAGTACAGAGGAGATAATGGATTGAACTGGAAAGTCAAGAGATTTTATTTAAGCAAAGCGTAAAAAGAAATAGTCTCCAGATACAGCTGCTCAGATCTATTCCCTACAGTTGTTCATACAGTACAAGGAGACCTTTCCAACGCATCAAGGGGTGAGACTAGGTGAGAACTGACTCTCACTTCAGACAAAAGGCTAGCACGGGATGCAACAGCACATCTCATAACCATCTTCTCACAACAGACAGCCTTATAAGCACACTCCTCTTTCAACTCGCATTATTACAAATTCTGGTTGACTAACAGCATACTCAAAGAGCTCAACTGCTGCATGCCATGAGCAAGAAGTCTGCTTCCCTTTCAGGAAGCCTCTTGTCTACCTTCACATTGTAGAGAGAAAAGTCACTGTTATGAATGGTGCAAGCACAGAACCTCCCACAAAGCAGTTCCAATATTCCCTATGGTCGTATGTATCACTAAAACAGACCTCTAGAAGACTCAGGCCCACCAGGTTCAGCTCACAATGAGCTCCCAATTCATTCCACAGCAAGTGAGCTGGTCCTCCCACTCCCAACCCACCTCACAAGCTTTCTCTGCAAACTGCTTAAAACAAATTTCTGAAACACTGTATGGTCAGGCTAATCTTAGATCCTTTGTTAGACATACACTAGACAAATCCTGAAGGCATCAAACAGACAGCTTTTTGTAGAAGATGCAACTCAAGATTTTTTTTTTTTAAAGGTCAGGACAGAAATGGAATAATCTAGTCAATCAATGCATGGAGCAAACTTTGCTCAATATGCAAATAGAAGGTTTAGACTGGTAGTTTCTCTGGGGTACCTGCATTACATTTCCATTCAGCATCTCCTCTTTATTTATAATTCACACAACAAGCAGGAAATTCATTTCCATGTGCTTTGCAAAGTGCTACACCAATCTCCAGAACACTTTTCTTGTATTACTAAGATTACTGATGCATTTTTAAATAAGGACAAATGAATAATCCACAGCTGTAGCATGACCGTCATAAAAGCTATCTGCAACTCTAGAACTCAGTAGTAGGCCTTGGACTTCAACCTTTCTGAGAAAGAAGAGGCACTATGAACCACAAAGCTGCTGCTATCAGGGAGCTCCTCCTTAAGTTGGACTGTTAGTTTACTGTCAGTGAAGTAACACTGCAGCTGCACAGTAGGGGAGAATTACCAGTAACCCTCTCTATCTGATTCAAGTTCATTTAAGAAAAATTTATTTTGGTCATTTTAAAGCTTATGTAGTTATCATTCTTATCTTTAGCAATATAAAAGTGGTATGTGGTATGTTCTTATTAACAGAAAATACACAATTGCACAAAGGCCTGAGAATTATTTCTTGCCATATATGTATTTTTAGTCACCTGAAGGGTAAAACAGATTTCAACCCTACTGCTCACCAACCAAAAACCAACTTGCAAAGGAATAGAAGGGAGTGTGCATGGCTAGGAACACTGTAACAACACGACTGCTCAAATGGAAGATCCTTTTTGCTTTCTGCTATCAAGAAACCAAGCTCTTATATCTTAAGTAAAAAAGCCTTCTAACACTGAAGCTATGAAAGACTTACTGAAGAATATAAAAGTGCAAACACAAGAGTTTTAGCTAAAAGAATGCCTATTTCTCTTGCTTATCACCTCTTACATTTTCCTGTTACAGCTGCTATTTAACTACAGTCAGCTCACCATTTTTTTCCCTTCTCTGTTGATGAGACTATCAGGTAGAAGCCTGAGCCAAACAAGACAAAACAAAGCATTTAAAAAAAGAAAAACGTTCCAATTCTTATGGAATTTTGAGAGGCCAAAGTTCCTCCTGCCAAGAGGCATTTTCCCTCCCACTCACTGTCAGAGAGGAAGGCCTACACTAACCTGAAACAGGGAGATAAACAAAAGGAGCTCCTGAGCTATTCAGTTTAAATAGACAATAGGCCAGAGACATGGGTTGTGTTCAAAGCTCAGAAGACATCAGTTACCAAAATGAGAAGGGATAGGGATGCCTTACCTCATGTGCACAGGCCACAGTGTGTGGGAAATCAGAAGCCGGCACTTTGTTCTTTCTAGAGAGAAGGAAACCAAGAAAATAAAAAAGGTAGAGCAGAGTCAGCTTACCTGGTTGCGACCTCTCTTCCCCATGGATGGTAACCAAAAACTGGAAGGAGGCAGAGTCGGAAGGACAGGTGGGAACAATGCCAAGGAAGGAGTGAACACGGGGCGGGGGGGGGGGAGCAGGGTTGGGGGTAAAGAGAGAAGGGGAAGGGAAGAACAAAGATGGAGGGAGAAGGAGAAAGATTAAACATCAGCAGGACTCATACTAAGAACAACAAATTTCAGATCCAAGGAAGAAAACTGGATACCAACAGTTGGTGAAGGCTGGACCCACTGCACTACAGTCAAGAGGTGCCACCCTTACCTATCCATTGCCTAACAAGAATAGCATTAGAGGGATGCCAAAGGATATGCACCATGACTATTTCCAGTGCTGACTACAATTTAAATACACTAATTGGGGAAGGAGACAGAACACCAAAGAAAGCAAGCAATTTCGCAGCTGCCTTGTCAGCATCATTTCTGCAGTCTGGGTATGCACCCATAGCATGACTCCACACAGAAGCTTTTTAACTAACATATAGGGCTCAGTCTTCTCGTACTGTGCAGAAGATCTGCAGTTATTGCAATGGCACTTTATAAGGGAGCGGGAAAGAAAAAGCTGACTGTAACCAAAAGGGCATTTGAGCAGTGTCCACACACTGGGGCAGCCTTATAAACAAAAGGGAAGTCAGCAATTGCAAATAAGAAAACGGAAAAGCCATCAGTAGAGGACTGTCTCCCATTCCACAGGTCACTGCATGCTTAAGTTACCACCCAGCTCATCATTCCCTTCCGTCCCAGGAAGGAAGAGGACCCTATAGCTCTTCCTCCCCTCCCAAAGTTCTGCACAACAGCTGTTAAGGGCCTTACTCTTTCTGGCGCGGATCACTAATATGACCTAGCCTCTCGGTGCCCAGAATGCTCATGGAGGTCTCCTGAAACACAAAGACAGGTAAAAGGTTGCAGACTCTTACACAGTGAGCAGACATAATAGTTTGCTGCTGCCAATAAGAACAGATCTTACTCCCCTGGGCCACATCCTTTCCTTTCCAGCCCACTCTCAGCTGAACATATTCACTTTCTCCTTTTAGAACCTCAACTGAGCTGATTTAACTAATTAGAATGGCAGAAAATCATTTAGTTTTATTTGTGGGGCTTGGTTTTTATTATTTTAGTGATGATATTTGCTTGCACAGGGGCACACCAAGGACTGGACCTGTACAAAGTATGCAGCACAAGGATGCAGTTAAGAACAGGGGGAATAGCTGAGAAGTGCTTATTTCCAGGTTGCTGGAGTCAGCTGGGCCAGAAACAGGCTGAGAGACAGGACATCACACTGTCCCACTAACAATGGCGATTCACCAAGCACAGGTGAATGAAACAAGGGGTACGTATGAAGCTTTTGCCCTTTCTGAAAGCAGCAATTCAGCAGTAGGGACTCTAGCAGCTAAAGAAAAGGTAGATCCTAGGAGAAAGGACTTGTTCTGGGAGCATGTTTCTCCCCGTGAGACACTGCCCTGTGTATGTGCTTGATGCTGGCATACACATACACACACAGCCTGAAGCACCAGCTGTTCGTATCTGCATGGCAACTACCTCCAAGAAAGAAATATACTTTGCAGTAAGGGTCTGAAGAAGAGGGTAAAAGGCTTTCACAGGTAAGATTCTTCACAGTTTGTGCCAGGTACATAGGCAAAACACGCTCAAAGTTTGGGGGGAGTTGTAGCAGCAGGGGTGAAAGATGGGCTATTTGTTACAGCAGGAAAATTATTAACTTAAAGTGCCGTAATGTTTAAATTTACAGTTTATTACTGTGTAAATTACAAGCCGTACTTTTGGTAATTAGCAGCTCGCTGGCGGGGAGCTCTGAATGAAACTCATTATTTATGATTACAATTTAGAGAGAGATGGGGAAGGGGGAGCAGTGACCTCCGCTGCAAATGACAAAGATCCCTTTAAGGTGATGAAGATGAATTAAACAAGTAAATATTATCCTTCTCATTTGGATCATTAGAGGTGCTGCCAACAGGACCAGCCACTTGCAGGTGGCCTGAGGAACCTTACCCAAAGCCACTCTCTTGCCAGCTGAGGATTCATATTTTAAACGCTGGTTACAACTAAGCAAGGTGAGTGGAAGAAAGAAGGGGCAAACAAGGATCTTTCAAGTGTGACTGAACAGAAGGAAGAAGTCGCACTCCTCTAGACTCCGGGCCCCTCTAACACACCTTGCTAACAGACTCTCTAAAGCCAGTCAGCTCAGAATATATGCTAATATTTTCAAAAGCACAAAGCACATCCCAATAAAAGTAAAGCCAAACACAGCCAACACCTTCCTTCTCAGAAACATCTTTTACGACAGACAGCAGCACTCAACACTCCAAGATCTAGACCCGACCAGGTGTATCTCCTCCCTCTGTTAGACAGGCATCTGCAAAGTATTGCTTATTCCTTTAGAAACTGCACTAATATTTTGTTTGTTGTCTGCCCTACATATAATAAACCTAGTGAATGGCTCTGGGTAACTTTGTCTGCATTATTGCATATACCCTTTTATTCTTCTGTCTCCCCACTAAAAATGCAACTGCTAAAACCACCTTCCTTTGCTGCCATTCATATCAGTCTGCTTCCCTATCTAAAATTTGGCCTTCATTCACCTTTGAGTCACCTCTCTGCCCTTGTAGTCTCAGATTATGAGCATGCACAAGTCTTATGCCATCATCATTTTCCCCTACATTCTGTCTAAATCTTCTTGATATTTATGCTTCCTGTCATTCATCTTCAGACCTCCTTTCATACTGCTTTTAGCACTGATCAACTGTCTTTGCCACCCCAAACCTGCCTTAAAATCCTCTTAGTCACTCAATCAACTTCTGACAGTCAAAGCAGTTAAATCAAACAATACAAGAAACAGAAAATGTACACGGCCCCTTTCTGCAGAAAACAATTCACATGATATCTTAGAATAGTACTTCAGGACTGATCAGCATTGGAAATACAAAATTATTATCCTGCAAAAGGGAATACCTTGCCAACAAGCCTCCTCCGACCTTTTCTGAGACAACGGGCAGCAGCTCCTGGAAGGCGATTCAGGCGAGCATGAAATCCTGAAAACCAAACCCAGAAAAACTGAGCAACGAATACAGAAGATTCTTCCTGATAAAACCACTGGGAAAAACAGTTAGTTCAGTGGTCACATCAGCTCCTCTGTCTCTTGTTTCTCAATCTGCAAGAGGTAGATATGCCAAAAGAAGACTCAAGAATGTGGGCAGCTGGTATGAGTATTTTAGTATCCTCTCCAGTAGTGCAGCTATTTTTAATTGGATCATTAAAAGAAAACAGATCACTAATATCAGTTTAAATTGCAGCACCTATGAACAGAATCTACTCTTGCCATCACATCAGAAGTTCTCAAACACATGGCATTCCTTATGGACCTCACCTCTCTGAGCTGGCCGCGAGGGCAAAAGGAACGTGGAATCTGAGAGCTTGTCCAGGCCCGAGTCAATCCGCTCCACTTCAGATCGGTGGTCAGCTCCCCACTTGGGAAGAAGGTTGGGGACAGTGAATCCTGGAACACATTCTCCTTCATAAAACCAATCACTTTGCTCATCATCTCCTAAAGAAATAGGACGGAATTAGCCACAAGGAACATCAATGTGCCCTCTGACAGTCCCACAAAATACTACAGGTAGGCATTTCTGGATGCGAAACAGCTGAAGTCTCATTAGGAATTCCTTCCTGAAGAGCCTTATATTTGCATTCTGTTTCAATGATCTGCAGTAACTATGGGGCCTCACTAAATGCTTTAAACTATCCAACTCATCAGTCTACAGAATTTCCCTATAGAACAAAGCCCTCTTTATAGACCTGCCTAGGGCAGCTTTAGCACTCTTGCAAACGCATCTCATCAACCTTAGTTCAATGTTGTGTGATGTCTTATGCACAACTCTTTCTCCGAAGTAATTACTGTGACAGAGGTAGAGGCCAATCATTTGGCACACTTTATAGGCTGTCACGGGAGAGACTTCACAACAGAAGACCAGGCTCACAGAGTAAGCAAAGGGAGCATACTCACTGATGAGAAAGATCCCTAGTCTCCTAAGACAGCAACTAAGAGGAAAACACACAACAGTCTGAGTGTAAGTACTAACCACGCTGTGAGTCTGTCTCAATCAAAATTTCTTAGAATCTGTCAGAACTACAAACCCTCTCCAAAACTAGAGCAGCAGCAACAGAAATCATAATCAAAGTCTCCATAAAGCAGGGTCACTGTAATTAATGCAGTTGCAGTCTAAAACCGAACTGCATCAGGCACCATTCATGGTAAATCTGCCTGGCCAGAAATCCCCTGAGAGCAGTAGCACGTGAGCAGTGTAAGAAAAAGCAGGAAGAGGGCAAAGAACCTGACACACTTAGCTTTTCAGTAGCCCAACTAAGAGAGTCCCATGTAATTGCAAGGTACTTCCCTTAAAAAACTAACACACCTCACCTAGGGAAAACTCTCATTTGCCTACCATTAAGTCTCAACTCAAGCATCCCCACTTACTCTCCTTTCCTCACCGACTTACACTATTCCTGACTGAAGTCCATTATGCCTACCCACACATCTTGCCAGGCAAAAGAAAAAAAAAAAACAAAAAACCAAGAAAAAGAAAAAAACTCATCCTAATAAGAATGCTGCAATCTTGTACATAACAGAAGCAGCAACACCCAAAACCAACTCCAATCACCAACAGGTGGAACAGCCAGAACACTTCATCCCAAAGCTCTGACATTGCTTTTTATTTCTGTGATGTCAGTTGACCTAGCATGCTTGTGACAAATATATTTTACAATATCCCTACCTACCTTATAGTAAATTAAAACTAAGTAATGTTGGATAGTTCTTCTAAGTGATCATAATTTGTGCAAAAACATCCCTACAGTTTTGGATCTATGAGCATAGTGCACTGTCATATCTCAAATCACTACTTTCACAAGACAAACTTTAACAATCAGGATCATATACTAATACCTCAGTAACTTTCACAGTGAGAGATCCCAATGCATTTAAACAAAAAAAAAAACCCTTACAATCAAATTATAAACTAGGACCATTCTCTGCTTACAGAAGCGCACTGGTAGCTGAAATTGCAAAGACAACCTATTTAATTAGCAACAGCACAAATATTACATGACATAACCTCAAAAGAAGGGGGAAAAAAACTACATTCAATTTAAGTACACTGCTATCTTAAATTACCCATTATTCAGTTTGGAATTGTACTAGAAAACTATTTCTAAGGTGATGATCTGGGACAAAAAAAAAAAAGTTTTGTGCTCTCTCCATCTCACTGAAGTGGAGAGCTGTTGTTTATTATTTACTTTACGACTAGAAATTGTCTAAAAAAAAGGAAAGGCAAATGTTTCTTATTTAACCTGAAAGTACAACAACATTTTTTAACCCTTTTTAACATAACCGTAAGATAAAACATCTTGGACAGAGAGCTATTATAGTATAAACTGTTTGAACAGACAGAGGCCTGATGACTAAGATGTCAAATCTCTTCTAGTACCTAGACAGGGAAGGCTGTAATTGGATTTTATTAATTTATTTAAGTAGTATATTCTACATGCTCTTGTATACTGGGTATCCTACTTTTAGTAGCAGCCGAAAGTTAATGCCTAAAACAGGGTATAAAACCAGGGCAAGTATATAGAGCAAGCATATAGATAAGTGTATATATCTACTTATCCAGTCTACATCAATCTTGCCTCGCGTGATGAAGTAAAAATTCAACACTTCAGTCACCACCCTGCTTCGTCATCTGACATGCAAGCACTCAGTAATTTCAGCTCCCCCACAACAGTCATCGGTAAAAAGAGAGGACAAAAGATTTGACTTTTCTGTTGCTTTTGAAGGATGGGAGGCTGGAAACAGTTATTTTTCAGCAAAGGTTAAAGCTGATATTTGAAATCCCTACTCTTAGGCAAAGTATTATAGCCACCTAAGATCACAACAGATCAGCCCTACAGCCTAACATATCATCAGAAAACATGTAAGCATATTTGCTATCACTGTGTTGCCTCACACACAGATACCTGGGTCAGTAACAAGCTAGTGGAAGCAGCATTTCCTACTGAGTTACTGATACTACTTCCTTTAGCACTCTCGTATTCCCAGAAGAGATCTCATCCAAATCTTAGCTTATGAAATGTGACAGAATCAGAGTGCACACCAGCACAAGCTGCGCAGAATTACAGGTGTTTAGGGTCACATTCCACCTGCTCCAACTATAATAGTCCTGAGTGCCTATGTGCCTACTACAACCTCTTTCACACTTACTTTTGCCATATCCCCCATAAACTGGACACTGCGCTGTCACTGATAAATAAAACCAGATTACACTCCACACTCAAACCTCCTAAGAAACCATTTCTACAACAGGCATTGAAAATACTAGGCTCAATCAGTACTCGCAAGAGCAAGAGAGGAACGTGTATTTAAAGAAATAAAACCTATCACATATTACTATTGTCTTCTTAGAACAGTCCGTTAGGTGACTGTTCTAACTAGTACTAACTGATTTTTTTTTCACATTGCCTCTTCCTGCCTATAGAGAAAACGACTAACAGATTCAGGCACTAATGGCACGTAGACAACAGTTAAAACACCTATAGAAACAAATCAAAAGCTCTGCTCTTTCATTATGGAGAGCTCTAAAACTCCTCTTGCATTTCCGTGCCTTTCCATAATAATAGCTTCTTATACTTCAAATGTTATGGATCTGATACACAAAGTATTTCAGCAGGAAGAGTGTACTGTTTTCAAAATCACACCTTTGTAGCCCTCAGCTAATTTCTTAACTTCTAGCCCCTCCCAGCCACTGGCCTTTCTCCCATACTTCCCTCTGTCCCTCTTCAAACATAGATCTTTCTTTGTATTTTTAAAGAAATTAAGAGAAATTCCCCAGCAACACACGAGGAAAATCATAGGACAGTTTTTACCTTGGCGGCCCTCATCATTGGTAAACAGGCCAGTATCACTGCTGCTGCATACACTGCTGGTTTCACTGGAACAAAAACAAACAAAAAACCCCATTGTTACAATTGCAGCAGAGACAAAACAAAAAACACATTATTACATTGTACTAGCTTCTCTGAGCCCAAAATGCTTTACACATCTCACAGAAATTGCATTTCAGACACATAGCTGGCTCTAGCATGGGACATAATTGCTTTCTGTTAAAACTTAGCAATGCTGCATCACTTGAAGAAGAGTAGAACCTGTATCTAGTCTAGTTCTAAGTTATCAAAAAGTAATTAATACAATGGCATTTGCCTCGGGTACTAGAGTTAATAACCTAACTATGACATTGTCTGGAATACTCACTAGGAAATTAAATGCAGTTAAAAACTCTGTCCTTGGGTCACTTAACAGCTACTGAAAACCCTCTGAAGTTTTCTACTTCAGATTCCTTTTTCTCAAAAATGTTATACAGGTACATAAACCCCCCTTCAATCTACGGCAACTTTTATTTTATTTGGAGGGAAGAGCAGCTAGTACATTCACAACTCTTCAGCTAAATACCTTAGCACAGCATGACTTGCTGCTGCTGAATGCAACCTCGTTACAGCATGCTTTGCATTTGCTGAAGCAGTTACAGAAGACTTAATTCTTGAACCAAAGAATTAAACTAGAAATTAATGTGTAGAAAGTCGCTAATTGACTGTAAAGCTGGATGAATATTTGTAGCAGAAGCACATGCTCAGGTCAGTCCCAAGCATCTGATGGCTTTAATGCCGATATTAAATCAATCCTTGGACACTTCAGGCAATACTTCCTCTGATTTAGCTGAGAGATATCAGAACAAGCAGAAACTACTTACTGTCCACCCCCTTAGCACTAAGACCTTAGATGCCAACATCAGGTATAACTCAGCACTAGAATCAATCTCCGATCAGAGCTTGCTGTTAGAAAGCATCTCTGGGTCTCTCTTTTCCAGGGAAATTGGATCACTAGACACCAGTGTCAACTGGAGACCCCTCGATTCAAAAGGCTGAAGGATGAGGGATCACAAGATGCGTCATCCCAAAGAATTGCAGGCACATAATAAAACACCATTTCGTAAGCATGTTATTGCTCTTAGAAAATGCACTCTAGAGTGTAGCCAAATCAACTCATCGTGCTGGATATCTACAAACCCTGCATCTTCATCATTGTATAAAGACCATTTAAGCTTAAAGGATGAACAGTCTGTACATGATTCCCACATTTCAGTATGTAAGTTAATATCAAATTCCAAATCAATCCATTACAAAGTTTGGCCATCCATTCACCCTCCCACATATACACTGTAGCAATTAAGGCCAAGGACTGAGAACCATGAGTCATTCATTTCATTCCTAGCTCTCCTACCAACTCACTGTATGACCCTGGGCAAATCTCTTAGCGTGTCTGCTTTCCCTTTTGAAAGCCTGGATTAATAGTCCTCACAAGCAGCAGATGTGAGGACTGAGTGACTGCTTCATAAGGGTTTTAGCATCCTCAGAGGAAGGGTGCCTGAGAAAGGAAAAAGCATTAAGTCAAGATTCCAGATCATATTAACAGTACTTTAAGCATCCTGTTGTATTGAGCTCTTTAGTTCCTTATAGATACGCGTTACTGCCAGTGCTTTACTGGAACAAACTTTCACAGATCTCACCCTCTTCACCACTCCTTTTACACTTCAGGGCTGAACACAAACTAGACTCCTACACAAGCCTTTCTGCAGGTCCAGTAAGCACTGATTAATGACCTCCACTTGCAAAGGAGGCTACTTACCTTAACCATGAAATAATGAATGCTATTGATCTGACAAGCTACTGCTATAGAGTGTTATTGATCACCCAATCTTTGGTTAAAATGGTCCTCATTTAGCAATTTCACTGTCGCAAACACCTGGAGCAAAGCATGCTTATAATTAAATAGTTTGGGGGAGTTAAAGTGAGAGGTGATGGACAGAGATCTCAGGTTTTCCCCATTTATTCTTTCGCCTGAGCTATTGTTTGTGTCAGGAGGGATATTGATTTTCTATAAAAATAAGAAAACAAGAGGCACCGAGGGGCTGCAGAAGGTCAGGCTGAGCTGGAGAAGGAGGGGAAGCTGAACACTCTGTCTTTGTCACTTGCCTTCCGAGAGAGGAATTTTTTCTTTACGGAGAGACTGGCCTCCAATTCATCAGCTTAGCCTGGCTCTTGACTGCCACTGCAGGCTGTCATCGAAACAGCTCCCTTCCAAAGGGTAAAGCGACTGTACTGCATACTCGGGATGAGCACTGGTTACCCTCCCAGGCCAGAATACTGTACTGGTTTTGGCTGGGATAGAGTTAAATTTTCCTCATAGTAGCTCTATGGGGCTATGTTTTGGACTTGTGACCAAAACGGTGTTGATAACACAGAGATATTTTAGTTATTGCTGAACAATGCTTAAACAGTGCCAAGGCCATCTCTGTTTCTCACACCACCCCACCAGCGAGTAGGCTGGGGGTGCACAAGAAGTTGGGAGTGGACACAGCTGGGACAGCTGACCCCAACTGACCAAAGGGATATTCCACACCATATGATGTCATACTCAGCATATAAAGCTGGGGGAAGAAGAAGGAAGGGGGGACGTTCAGAATTATGGCGTTTGTCTTCCCAAGTAATTGTTACGTATGATGGAGCCCTGCTTTCCTAGAAATGGCTAAACATCTGCCTGCCGATGGGAAGCAGTAAATGAATTCCTTGTTTTGCTTTGCTTGCACACATAGCTTTTGCTTTACCTATTAAATCAACTTTATCTGAACCGATGTGTTTTCTCACTTTTACTCTTCCGATTCTCTCCCTCATCCCACTGTGAGGGAGTGAACGGGCAGCTGAGCTGCCTATCCAGGTTAAATCACGACAAATACATCAGCATCAAGCCAGTGAAGTCACACAGCATTGGTGGGTCAGTACAATCCCCAGTTTGAAAAAGTCACGTTAAGAGTTATGGCACTTGAGAGTAGATTAGACAAACTGCGCATCTCTCACTAGTAAGCACATCATTCAAAGTGATTTTTCAAGACAGCTCTTGTACTATGGTTTGTTCTGCCCTCAAGCCAAACCCAGACCATTCTGGGAGTACTCAGCTTAGACCAACAAGAGAAAGAACTTCAGCACTCAATATATAATTTGCCTTTGCTTTATTATGGCTGCAGGGAATCTCAAAGCATTAAGGGACAGAAGGACATGTTACTTCTAACAGTCTTAGCAGTTAACTGTCACCTTTGTACAAATATGCAAATGGCTACTTAAACTAAGACCACTTGCTTCCTCTGTTGTTTCCACAACCATTTATATATCAGGCTTTGAGTCGTGTCATTACCCAATTTAGAACTATCATCGTTCCCTCATCATGTTCCTGCACATCTCTCCTTCTCTCAATCTGTGTTAATCTCTTGCCATGTTTGGCAAACAATTTCAAAGATTTCATTTCACACACACTTTGAATCACAATACCGCAGCACATCTTCCTCCAGAAAAAGAGTGGGTGCAGTCTCACAAGCAAACTATAAAAACTACCTCCTCATTAAGGATCCATATCCAAAGCTTTCTCTGTGAATGGGAGTTCATCTACCGAATACAGTAGGTTTTTGATCTGACTTAGGATAAGGAGTCTTCTAGAAACTAGAGAAAATGCTGGATATTTTAGCATTTACAGAGATTCATTCCTACATAACAAAGAAAAGCAAGTGTCAGTGGAAGGGATGAAAAAGAAAGTGGGGGAAAAAAAAAATCAGTTATGAATATGCAACTTAGTTTGCCTAAAAACACATTAGTTTTGTGACACTCCCCACTGCTAGAGGAGTGAACAGTAGTGGAACAAATTCAGTATCAAAGTGTTCCGTGAATCACCAGATCACCACAGACTGCTTGCAAGTCCCACAATCTGTATCAGTCACTTTCCCTCCCATCAGCTTGTGATGACAACCATACCATTCCATCTCCTAGGCATCCAATTTTCTTCTCCCTTCCTCAGGATATGCCCTTACTATACATCTGTGCAAAGTACTTCTTTTGTACGGTACCAGAAAAAACAGCTAGAGCAGAGTGAGAGTGAGGTAAGCACAGCCAGTTTCACTCTGCTGCTAGCAGTAAAGTGCTATATTTAGAGCAGCAGAGACCAAAGCACAATCCTTCACTGCCGTGAGGGATACTCTGCAGTGAAGAGGGTTGTTTGTATTTCTCTCTCCAACTTTGACCCTCCCTGGTGAGTCATAGCACAGATCACATGTGGTGTTGGAGAGGTCAAATATTCCAACCCCTGGATTTCCAAAGAGAATCCCAAGGACTTGGCAGCAGATGGTAAATGTCATTTGATGCAGACACTTGCACAGTAATTACTTTGAGAGCAAGGGACAACTGAGACAGAACAAAGTGATCCTCCAGCATGGTCCTCAAGTAACAGTCCAGACAAAGCTGTTTATTTACTCTTTCAAAGGCTGGCACAAATAAAGGCTGGATGAAAGCCTGCTGGTTTAAGTTCAAGTTTGACATGATGGAACAGACTCTGACTGGTAGAAGAAAAAACCCTCAAGGAACACTGTCCATCACTGCCACATCAGGTAAGGGTATCTCTCAGTCCATCACCACTGACATGCAACACTCAGGGGCTACTCAGCACGTTCCCTTTCCTGGACTACCAGCAAATAGCTCTGAAAAGATAAAAGTGCTTTTAACAACTCATAGCAAAAAGGCATCCACTAGTCTCTTTACAAGGTCCGCTTTGTACCCACTTTTTAAGCAAACAATAGCCACTTTTTAAGGCAAAAAATGACCGCTTTTTTGCTACTTCCACCCTGTAATGGTTACATACAGACCACACTGATTCAGTAAAAATGCAATAGTGGCTCCCTGGATCAGAACAGTGAAGACATGTTACAACCTATGCTTTTCACAGTCTCCCAGAAAATACCATTGAGAAGTTTGCACTTCCAGCTATTATCCACAAAGTCCTCGATAACCAAGTGCCACCTCTCCACTCTGACAAACTGCAGGAGCTAGACAGCCAGAACACTTAAATGAACCTTAACATATGCACAATTATACTGGATCAAACAATTATACTTTCCAAATCCACTGTCCTCTCTCTGATAGTGCCTATTACAGTGGATGCTTGAGGAAAGAATATGAGAACATGACAAATACAGACCGACTGTTTCCTCTGTATATTCCTCCAGCTTCTAGCAGTCAGCAGTTTAAGGACTTCCTGAGCCGGATCTTCCATCTGGGCTGTAATGCTTAACAGCCCCTGATAAATCTATGCTCCACATCCCCCTTTTGGACATATTTAAATTTTTGACCTCCAAAATGTCCCACAGCAGAGTTCCAAACCTCATGTTTCATGAAAAATAATACTTTTTTTTTGTTTTAAATGTTTCCTCAATGTCTCCTGCTTCTTACACAATGATAATTAGCAAATAAATGACCGTATCACTTTCTGTATGCCGGTCATTAAGAAATCTCCTCCATTTGACTCTCAGCAGTTGTTTCTTTTCTAAACTGAAAAATCTCTTCGTACAGAAGTTTACAGTTTTATAACCCCAAACCTTGTATGGAGAGACTAACAGTCACACTCAAGGGGAAAACTTCCCAAGAGTGACACACAAACAAATTCAGACCATAACATTTACACTTCTCGTTTTCACCTCTTGTATGAGATTCTGCCACATATTCAAAGTTCTCCAAAACTGGACATGAAGACATGCCAGACTCCACTGTTTGCACAGGCTTACCCTGTAAGTATTAATTCAGTTTCCCCCAACTGATATCTTATCCCCCAAGATAACTTCTTTATCATCTCACTACATTTTCCCCCATAGCTAGCCTTTCAGGACCTTATTCCAGATCCAGAGTAGAGATGCAGAACTGCAAACAAGATGTTTTGACTGAGGTTCACACAGCACCTGCCCAGAGGGCTAACGGTCACGATGGGAGATCTGTCTGTTCTCTATTACTACTTATGGTAAATTCTGAAAACAAGAAACTGAGATCAGTTCATATCAATCACGCAACACAAGGGCCAACAGTGGATTTACTCTCCAAAACTCAGGCCACAAGCATGCCACTTTGTAGCTGCAGGGCCACAGACATTTCAGAGGGCTCCTTGTGTAAGAGGAGCAAGAAACATATCAGCTTGCCAACTTTTCAAGGAAGTGTTTTGGGTCATCAGTACAGCATTGACAGGAAAGACTCGGAAAAAATCTACAGTTTCGAAGTAGCTGAGCTATTTCTCCTCTTCAAAAAGAGAACAGTACTGAATAATTTTCATAAGAACTTCTAAAAGCAAGGCACAGGATTTACAAGCAGCTGCAAGCAAGGCGGCCATCTGAAGCAGAGGGAAGAAACTGAGATCTCACCATTCTGACATGTTTTCATCTGAGCCCTGTTTCTGTTCATCAGCTTCACACTCCATCTGCTCCTTCCTTCCCCCTTTGCTGAGGAAGGGCCTGTTCTCTCCTGATTCACAAAGGCCATGACTGGATGATGTCCAAGGGGCATTTTCTTTCCAGCGTGAAAGACGCTGTTTCTTGGCTGACTTGAACCTGCAGCCCCTCTCGTAGTTCCACTCTGACACCCTGAGCTTTTGCTGGAGACTGGCAGCCACCTCTGATGTCACACGTTTGACTTTCCGTCGGCGCCTGAGAGGTCGACAGGGCGCGTTCTCTGTAAAGGAGTCTGACTCATGCCACGAGTGTTGCTTGCTCCTCAGGGTGGCACTGAGAGCTGGGTGTCGTTTAACCACTGCCATGTCATCAGAGTCACTGAAATTGGCTGTCAGCACCTCACGGCAATCCTTGACAGCTTCGTCCAAGCTTGACTCCGAGGCCTCGCTGTAGCAGCAGGCATGCTCTGCCTGATGTGTGAAGTCTGAGCGTCGTTTACGACCCCGTCTCTTGCGAAGCTGACGCCGCTGCTGCCGTGGGCTTAGAGCCATCTCTTCCCATAGCTCATCCAGCTTGTTTTGTTCTGAAGTCTGCTCTAAGGCTGAGGCCAAGTCATGCACCAGTTCATCCATTGGCAATGCCTACTAAAAATGACAACAAACAATAAGCACCAGACATAAATGCCACTACCAACACATCACTAGACTACAGTATGCTATAGCCTTTGTAACATTAACCAAGCTACACACTTACTTTGAAGTTGCCTGGGAGAACCCAATGCAGGACAACTGCCGCTTCTTGGGCTAACAGTCACTCCTTCCTTTTGCAAGGGTTAAATCCCTCTTCTAACCATGGCAGCAGAGATCTCACTACTGCAGCAGTTGGGTCAAGTGCTCTGTGTCTGAAAAAGGCCTTAAGGTTGCATCTTTTGTGTTGAAGCAACATGCTCTATTACATATCCTAAGGGTATGAGAGCCTGCAACTAGTTCGCTACCTGGTGTCGGCAAGCCACAGAGAAAGGTTAGTCTGCTCGGCAAAAAGATTGAGTCTTCCAAAAAGTAGACAAGCAACAAAGCTGAGAGTAAAACAGACAGTAAAACAGGTAGTTTGCAAGCCAGAATCACTTCAACAGCAAAACAAGGCACACGGGACCCTATGCTCCTTAGAACAGGGTGTATGAGACTGAGCCCCAACTTCTACTGCCAAAAAATCCCGCCCCTTCCACCTCAGGGCTGTCAGGGAGCCAATACCAAAGTCCTGGCCAAATCCCTCACCTCGCCACCTCCCTCTCCCCACCCGTGCCTTGCAGACGTGGGATTTCTCTCCCAACCTCCTACCGAGCTCAGAAACACCCGCGCCCCCATCCCGGTGAAGCACCTGCTGCCGCAGGCCGCCTCCCTTAGTCCGAGCGCCCTCAGGGACCCGGCCCTTCCGTCTCCCTCCTCTGAGGCGAAGCCGGCCCCTCCGCCCCCCCCCCCGCCGCCCCCACGGGGAAGCCCTGCCCTTACCGCCCCCCTCACGGACCCGCCGCCCTCCATCGGGCCTCACCCCGACCCCACTCACCGGCCAGCGCCCCGCTCCGCCAGC
>NW_008795405.1:2392213-2462684 GCF_000699145.1 Aptenodytes forsteri | reverse complement strand
CCGCCGCCGCGGCGCAGCGGCCTCACGGCCGGGCCAACCCCCCGCCGCCAGACCCGCCCCCGAGGCCGGGCCGCGGGGCTGTGAGGATCTTGATCGCTTCTCAGTCGATTTACGCTGCGGTTGGTGCCGCGGATCATTTACCTGCTAACAGGGCAGCCCTTGCCATATGCTTACCCTTCAGGTGCTTGGTTATATTATTTTTTTTAATAGGCAACGAATAAACTCGGTACCCAAACTCCTCCATTTCGCTGCTGGCACATTTAATTGCGTATATCAGGATGGAAATTAGTTACCTCCTAAATTAAACCTCCCTGTGTTATTCCTCTCTCCTTAAGCCTTGCACCTCTTTTCCTATCATTTTACATATCACCGGCAGCCATCAGAGTAAAGCCAGGTGTGACCTTGCCACTGTCCAGTTTTGCTTAGCATTCCCTTTTATTTTTCATGTTTCATGTTGTTTTTTTTTTAACCCAGGTGGCTGCGTTCATACTCAAGCCAACACTGGTTCATTTTTCAAGTAACATTTTACGAGGCAGCGTATCAAACGCTTTGCTGAAGTCCAGATATATTATGTTCGTGTCATTCTCTTAACTAATTTTGTGAATTCAATCAGAGAAAGTAATCAGGTTTGTCTGACGTGAATTGTTCTCTATAAATCTACGCTGCTGGTTATTGCTCATAGATCTTTTATCCTTTGTATTTTTACATTTTTTTCCACCTTGGTTTATTCCATCATGTCACCAGGAACAGAAGTTACTCTGAAAGGGTGATAATTGCCAAGATCGCTGCTTCCCCCCCCCTGCTCCCCCCCCCAAAAGACTGGTACGGCAGTTGCTTTTCCTCAGTCCTCTGGCACCCTCCCTATTTTGTCAAGATACTTCAAAAATAACCGAATCCTTGAGTTTGCCATTGATTCCTACACCCCAATAGGACAGTCATCATTTTGCCTCACTGAGCTCTCTACATGCCATTTCTCTAACTAGTCCTTTATGTCAGTCTGAGCTGTCATGTTAACATTTTCATTACCTTTTAGTTCTCGGAGAAATTTCCTTGGAAAAGAAATATTAAAAGAAGAAAAACAGTCAATAGGTAGATCATTTTTATCCCATTCCCAATAGCTGACTTCATTTAAGTTACTTTCTCCGCACCGATTTCTTTGTAAGATTCTGTCCTTTTGTCTTTTTAACCCTTTCCGTGGCAGTAACTCACCCTACTTGCCTGCAGTATTTTGTTTTCCATGCCAGTTTCCTATTTCCAATACAGGGGTTTTCTTTTTACTCTCAGATCTGAGAGCCAATCCTTCCTAAAATCTAATCCTGTTTCACTGCTGCAATCCTTTTTCATGCTTCAGGATATAAAACAGCTACAAAATGTCTGGGTTAGAGAGAAACTCCCCTGATGGGAAGGTTATTCTGTAAACATCCACTTCAGAGCTTCTTACCCCTTCATTTCAAGCACTCGGTACTGGCTGCCGTTCCAGGCAGGATAACAAACCAGACAAACAATTGTGTACAAGAAATCCTGTGTTCAGATGTCCTGGGGAGATGTCAGCAGATGCCCATTCTAATTTCTCTTGTTTTCCCTTCATTTTCCCAAATAGTTCTGTGCTGTTTCTGTTGGTCAACAAACTGTTTTGCAACTGGTATAAATTTTACTTCGCCCATCCAATTTTTTTGCCATTTTCAACACTTCAAACCAATTTCAACAGATGTTGGCAGCGTTTGGCCTGAGTAAAGGCAGCAGGTTGGTGTACAGGGTTGATTTTCTGGGAGAGGACAAGAGCAAAAGGTAGGGCAGAAGCTGCTTTTGCAATTGCAAGAGTCCCAAGAACTCAAAGCATTGATGTGTACAGAGAAAAATCAGAAAATTGGGAATAGGAGTTGGAGAAATACAACGGGGCAGTTGGGTTAATCTGGTTTTGAGCGGTTTATGGTATTTCTGTCCTGTCTTACAAGGTTCACTCTGAAGTGACCATAAATTTTGAATCCTTGCCTGCATTCAACTTCATCCTGTGTCCCTGGCAAATTATTTACTCTCTGTGCAGTTTGCAGGTTCCCTGTGTGGACAATGGGAACCGGCCCATCTTCTCAGCACTAGTTTTGCTGGTGAAATGCTCTAGGGATACCAAATGTTCAGCACTCTTATCCTGACTGGATTGTTATCCATCACTGGGCTTTGTACATACAGATTTCTTTTTCCTGCCCAGAGGCTGTGGTCACCAGCACTGAACTGTTCCTGGGCCTGGAGGCAGGAGAGGAGATGTTAGTGGTGAGGGACGTTTCCGAGGCGAGCAGGAGAGGAAGCTCAGCTGGATGCTAGCAGCATGTCATGGCAGCGCCTTTGTCCAGCTCCCTCTCCAGCCGGCAGCAGGAGAGGTACGACCTGGTAGGACGAGGAGAGTAGAGGGGTCGTTGCTCTACCCTAGCAAATGCTCTGCCTGGTCCCATGGTGCTTTTCAGCAAAACCTTCCAGGGGTTAAAAGGAAAAAGAGAGAGACAGAAAGGGGACAAGAGACAAAGGGAGGAATAAAGTAAAAAAATGTGCCGTGAAGCTTCTTGCAGCAAAATGCGGAGAAAGTCATTTCCAACTTCTTTCATCTCGGAGATGAAGCCACTAAATAAAAGGGCAGCGCAGAACACAAGGGCTTTTAATCTGTCTCATCTCCTTCATAATAACTGCAAATTTTCCCTGGGCTCCTGGGAGTGAGCCTCTTTCCTCTGTCTTTGCCTTATCTCCCCCCTCCATATTTCACAGCCGGCTCGGCTCCCCTCACTCGGCTGCCCCCGGCCTAGTCTCCGAGAGGCCTGTGGGAGCCGCCAGCTCCCAGGGCCTCATTGTTCCCGGCTTGGGAGGAAGCTCAGGGAGGGAATTGAAGGCAAGTCAAAGGGAAACGGCATCATCGCTGCTTCATTAATGGGAACCTTTCAGCAGAAAACATATCAGAGCGAGGTCTTTTCAGAGGCAGTAATTAGCAATTTGGAGCCTTCCCCCCTCAGGAGATGCAGCTGCGATCTAACAAGTGGGAGCAGTGCTCGCCTCCTTTTACGCTTCATATTTATTGTTTTTCATTTTCTCCATCTTCCTCCCATTGTCCAGCCTCCTCCTCGCTGTCAGATAAGGGCCCTTTATTAATCACTCCCTTTTAATTCTTCATTAATGATAATAACTTTCTCTGGCGTGCAGAGAGGAGTTAATCTTTCCTGGGTATTGAGAAAGGACAGGGCTGAAAGGGAGGGAGTGAAGAAGTGCATGGTGGACAAGGCTATACCACCACATTTCCCTCCCGCCCCACCACCCGGAAGGAGTTTCTGAAGACTTTGGTTGTCGAGCTGTGAGTTGCCCATTGGAAAGTCTCCAGGCTGACAGTTTGGTCAAGCTGTGTGGGTTTGGTGGGATGTACCCTGGCTCAGAGATACAGCCCTTACCAGAGACAGGTATACTTGGGCCAGAGGAAGAGACTTTCTCTGTGTGTCTTTGCAAAAAAAAACTCCGCGTCTTGGTGTGATTAATGGGCTGTGTCTACTCATCTTCTAAGAATGCTCCCTCAGACACCTTCAAAGCCCGGTTTCCCAACTGTCAACACTGTCCAAGCTTAAACAGCACCTGAATGTGGAAAGAAATGGTATCTGGGAGGCTCTGCACATGACAAGATCCTCCCTGGTGCCTCGCCCCAGCAGCTGGCACAGTCTGTGCCTTGGATTGCTCCCACCTGGAGGTGCCAGTCCGCCAACGTGGACATCTGTGTGAGGTGACTGCCACCAGGCTGGCTCAGCATGGGCAGCCCAGTGACAAAAGCTGGATGAAGATGGTAAGGAGAGGAGGAGGCTGTCATGCAGGCTGTGGCCATGTGCGTGGGGCTACAATCAGTGAATTCAAGCTGCAAGAACATGGCTAGGGAGGACAGTGCCGCAATACCCAACATGCTTACAGATCTTAGCTTCTCTTCCTAGCGTTTTGTACCACTGGCTTCATGGGAACCACTGCTTGTAAAGGCCACACAACTGATCTTGCCTTCTAGTGGTAGCCTCAGCCCTTTCTGGGTAGCTGGGCATGCCACTGCCCCATTAAGAATATTTTACTATGACCAAATATGAGGAAAAAAGGGATGAATGTTACTGTCACCAGGATAGGTGGCTCCACAACCTCACTGAGAAGTGTCAGGTTGGCAACTGTGGGAGATGCTGAGGGAAGGGAACAAACAGCATGAGGAGAACCCAGGAACTTCAGTGCAGGAGCTCAAGCTCATCAGTCAACTGCAGAGACAGCTCTGTGGCCTTCCCTCATACAGTGGTCCCATCCTGGTGTCATTCCATGGGTGTTGCCAAAGAAGCCAGCCACAGTTCCAATTAGTGACTCCCATGGCCCTGGAAGCATGAGTCCCCACATGCTCACCTGTGACAGAGGTTACGACAACACCATCAGTATCGTTGCGTGTTGATCTGAGGCAGTTGTCCGGCAGCGCTGGGAACTGGGGGAGAAACCAAGCTGCCGAGGGAGTCAGGGCAGGAGCGGGGAGAGACAGAAAAAACCTGAAATTTGGTGTTTTCATTTGCTGCTTCTGTGACATCATTTGCAGGGCAAATATCCTGTCTGCATTCTTTTACAGACCATGGTAGTAGGTATTTTTTTCTCCACAGTCAATACTCTTTCTCGGCCCAACATCGGGACTCTTGCCAATGGCTGTGGGGCAGAGAGGGTCAGTTTATTTCTGGTTACTGTTCTACAAGCATCAGCTTCTGTTTCCCTAATATGCTCTTTTTCTCAAGTGTCTTTGAGGGTGAAGTGAAACTCAGGCCTACATTTATGTTCCTCTGAGTAGTCTGCTACCAGTGTCTTTGGTGTTCATTTAATGTGGAATTTGAAGGATTCCTGATGGTCCCAATAATCAGGGATGACCTGTGTTTCAGTGTCCTGTGACAGACCTGTGCTTAATTTCCAGTGGCCCTAGTACACTGTGGGGAGATGTCTAAAAGAACTTTCTAGCTATGAACTTGAAGTAATATAGAAAGTGAGGCTGGCCTGTCTGTAAATGTTGCATTTTAATATCCCAGTGGGTCAAGCTAGTCCCATTAAATGTGGGCTGGCTTTTAGGGCTTACTGTTTGCCCACAGCATCTCTGCATGAGGCCAAAAGACTTCACTTGCACACAGCAAATGGAATAGGTTTCCACACTTAACAGCAATAAATGAATTTTGTATTTTAAAACATGCATCTTTTCTTTAGAGTCAGTGAATCAGATCTTCTCTGGTCTAACACTGCTCCCCTGCACTGGCAGGCCAGCAGGGTCTGTCAAATCCTCTCCTTCACCCTTGCTGCCCCACTAGTCATAGAGATGCCCTGCATCTTCTGGGACTGCTGCCTGCCTTCACACATCTGGCAGAGGATGGACAAAGTCTGCATGGTGGAGACAGAATGAGCTGAAGTGAGGGGAGCCAGGAGGTTTGTGGAACCTGGTGCACATGAGGGCCACCCTCCTTCCAGTATTGTGTGCTGAGCGTTGAATAGAGATGCAGATCCTACCTCAGTCAGGATTCACGGGGACTTTGTGGTTGCTAGCCATCAGCTGAGCAATGATCATGTGCGGGGTACATGGTCGGGACTTGTGACAAGGTGCCACTCCTGCTGATAGGGCCAAGTCAAACTCCTGATTGCTGTGGAGAGGACACTGTAAATATAGGTGTGAGACAACATAAAACAAACATGATGATTATTGTGACAGGTGAGAGACAAGGCATCGCAGATGCAGAGTTCCTTGGGGAAGACATTTTAAAAATGAAAAGAAATCAGTTTTACTTGGATGCTTCCACGGAAAGGACATGGAAATATAGTAAGCAGGATGTTAATAATGCTGTAACTTGGAAGTAAGAACTAAATAAAAAGACAAACTGAGCGCAAGCAAGGCAGGAACTGAAGAACCACTAAACAAATTACAGGAATCCCCTTAGTCTTGCAACTGAAAGCCTGGTCATGAAGCTATTCATGTCTTATCTAACATGTTTTATTTGATAATTTTTTCATTTGGCAATAGATCAAGGACTTCTGTAGGACTGGAATGGTCTAGGTTCTTACTACGGTGCCTGTCCACCTGCCATTGCTGGTGTAACAACAGTGGCCTCTGAGCCACCCAGAGGGGCACTCAGCAGTCTCCTAGCCAGCCTCAGGGACCCAACTAAATCCCCTGAGGATGCTTTGATGTTCAGAAAAGAAATACATTCGTCATGGCAGCAGAGAGCTGGCAGTGGCACCAGTGGTGCTGGTGAGGGCTGGAACATTGTGGATGTTAATGTTCGGTGGCAGGAACTGAGTGCTAGCCTGCCCTCAGCAAGAACAAGCAGTGTTTCAAAAGCTATAGGCCTCAAAGAAAGCCAGCACAGCCAAGTGTGGGGATCACCCACAAGGACTGGTGAAGCCTCGAGGAGGCTGGAATTATGCCTTTTGCAGTTACAATGATTGCAGGTTTTGCTTCCTGCAAGTCCTCTGTGGAGTCTCTTGCTCCTCTCCTGCTGTCCTTGCATCTTGCAATTATCTGCCTGTTGTAGTGAGATCAACTGGTATGCAGGAGACCAGCAGGTCTTATATAGGGCTGCAGGGCATGTTGCAAGTCTGCATAAAGTAAGCAAGCAAGCGTTGCCAGAAGGCCTCATTGGATGCATTGTCATTCCTTATTCAAGGGGAAGGTGAATGTGCTCTACTCGCTGGGTGTTTCAGCCAGGGGCACACTCATTGGAGTAGCCCTGCAGGTTGGCTGGCATCCAGAGGTTGGGCTGGTCCAGATGGCTTATTTTTAAACATGGAGCTATTATGCATATGGGATCTATAAATGTGTAGCTTTAGAAAGCAACCAAGAAGACAGCATTTTCTGAGTCACAAGTGTTACTGGAACACAGTTGCATGCACCAGCAGCCGGCTCCCTGCCCCAGGCTGCACTTAACCTCCCCCTGCCCTCCAGACCAGCCTGCAGCTAGGGCTCTCCTCCCTTATCTCCATGTATTTGCTCATTCCTCCTACCGCTGCTTTCTTTCTGCACAGCGTATTTGCCTGGTCCTTGCCTCTTGTTGCTCAATACCCAAGTAGATCTGCTGCAAGCCCCTGCCCCTTGAGCAGATCCTGCTCGCTGCCTTACCTGGCTTTTGTGTGCCAGGTGCTGTGGCCTTCCACGGCTGTTCCCAGCATTGCACCCAAGCACCCCCTCCTCCTACCCTGTGCTGTGGCCAGGGGAGCCTGCGGTGCTGACATTGCCAAGCCTTTCGGAGGGTTGAGAGCACTTCATGGTAAGGAAGAAGGCGGCAGTGTGGATCTGCAGGGAGGGGGAGGGGAGCAGCCTGACAATCCCCTTCGAATTATAAACATATCCTCTTTAAATACATTTCTAAGGATAACATTTGTATTACTGCGTCCTGTGGCTGCTGATAGGGCCCTGCTTATCACCTCAGTCTCTCCTCCTTTCTCTGGGCCCTGCTGGGAAAGGTCCCTATCTGGAGCCGAGCTGGCAATCCTCCACCAAGCAATTGTTTCAGTCCAGGGGAAAAATTAATTTCTGCCTATCGTTAATTGAGAGAATTGTGTGGAGAGCTGGGAGGGGGGCTGGCGGGGAGAGTGGGGGATGGAGTGGGGAAGAGAGAGATCGTGTTATTAACAGTGTCCCTTTCATAACCAAATACCCTGATTTCCATCAGTGAGATGAGAGGCTCATTACAGCAAGAAGGTGATTAGAGAACTTGGAGGAGCTATCAGGCTAAGCAGGGAATTCGGGAGGGACTCCCAGCAGAAGGGCAGCCACACCAACCAACCATCCCCTCTCACCCTCATTGCCATCTCCTCCACCCCTCTTCTCCCTGTCGGCTGCAGTGACCCCCTACCCACATCTCAGGAAAAAGCCACAAAGAAGTTCCAAAGATCAGCAGGTTTAGTGGCTGGAGAGATGCTTTACATGGTGGCAGAGCCTGCACACTCATAACCAAAAGCCCACTGGAGTTGCTCAGCTCCTAAAGGCCCAGCTGACAACTCACCTTAAACACCTTTCCTGAATGCCAAAGAAGAAGATGCGCAGAAGTGTTGGCCTCCCTCCCAGCTACGTGGGGAGGTCACGCATGGCCGTTCAGTGTCTCTCATTAGCTGATTCCTCAACAGGTGGCTAAAAACTAGGACCCCTGACTGTCTCACTCACAGAAATGATGTACAAGTGGAAGAAAACTACCCCAGACTGTACTCTGATCAAGCTTTTGCACCACTCTTTCCATGTGTATCTCCTTCTGAGCTATTTCCCCTATTTTAGAGGTATCACTGCTGTGATACAGCACACCAGCCCCCAAGCCATCTCATGCACCATGTGTATGTCTTCATGAATTTGCTGTCCTTCAGCTCACAGTCACTCCCCTGACAAATAGCTACAGAATCCCCTTGATTCCTGACATTGCTAGAAATAACTTTCTCCCCCTTCGGGAAGGTAAGCAGCCTTGAAAATTCATCCAGCCCGCATAAACACTAGGGGATGGGACTAGGATAAAAAGTTGAACTTCTCCTACCTTGCATGTGAATGATGCAATGAAAAAAACCCCATCACTTTAATTTTCCTTCTTTTTTCAATATAAACCTTTGGCATCCCAGACAAATTTGCAGTGGACAGGAAGATAATAAAGATTCTAGTAAATTAATCTATCCAACCCATTACTCCCATAGTTAATACTAGTTAATGCTTTAGTTATTAGGATGTTTTTGTTGTTAGTCTATTGCCAATGCTGTACTTAAGACTGTCAGAAATCCTGTTCTGAGATGACAAAGGGGTCTTTGGCAAGGTCCATACTGGAGAGAAAAGCTGCAACAGAGAAGTCAAAATGTCAGCTGAGCAGCCGCAGATTGGAAAAAATTACGGGGACTGAATTCTCCTCTTCCTTTGACAAAAGTCGTTCCTCTAGGTGCGGGATGAGGGGCAGATTGTCTCACTCTATAGACTGCAGGAAACTCAATCCAGCATGGCGCTCACAGTAAATTGATGTGAAAACAGAAATACTTTTAGAAGGTAAATGGGCTACTTCTCATCTAGATTATGCAGGAGAACGTGAAGGCAGACAGAAGTGCTCACTGTCACAGTGTATGGAGTTCTGCATAAAGTAGCACAACCAACCTCTCCTAACTCCCATCCCAGGCAGATCTCCTACCTCTTCTTTGCCTAATCCCATCTACCCATGACCATGTGTTGAGCTCTAGTAATCTCCAGCTCCTCTGGGAGATCCAGACAGAAGCAGACCCTCCACACAAGGCAAGGCCTCCCATTTTAGCACTGTTTCATTGCTGACAAGTAGAGGACATGTCCAGGAATATACGGTCTCTTGGAAAGCTAGCGGTGGTCACCAAGAGCCATTCAAACCTTAGCAATTTCTCTTCTTTCACTTATCCCCATGGGACAATTACTGGCAAAGAGCAAATTGTTAACAGGCAGTTAAGCGTAGGCCCAGTGCCAGACTTAGAAATCTTTGAAGCCAGAATGATTTGCGAGATTCTGTATATTTAGCCTTTCCTCTTTAATGAAGTGTCCGTTTCTTGCTGATTTCTTGTGCAAATCACCAGTAAAACGGAAATGGAGAAGAATGCTTGTCATAGTTTGTGTGTTGAAATTCTGGGTTACTCATGTTGTCTTCTTCTAACGATGCTGAGGGCTTAGCCTTGAATTTCTAGTATCACCAGTCAACTAATGAATAAAGAGGAAGATCCCCTATTAATAGGTGGCTCTGGTCTAATACAATTGATAATAAGGCCAACACAGCCTTCAAGCATGATAGGCAGCCTGACCCAGGGACTAAGCACTCAGTCCTGGGCAGTTGGACACAAATGCCCTCTCGCCAAGCCTTAAACAGCTGAGACTCCACAGAGGCTACGGTAAGCTGGTAGCCTCCAGCTTTGGATACCCAGTCTGAGCTATTGTCTTGCATGCACATAGCCCAGGTTGCCTTCAAGTGGGGAAGTCTAGGCTTGCATCTCAAACCAAAAATGATCAGGCATTTGCAAAAGCCTCCACTACTAGCTGTTTTCTTCCTCAGACAGTATTCTGCCACCAACTTTGCAAGGCTGCAGCAATGAGGTTTGAGGAAGAGCTTGTATGGCTGCTTCTCATCCCCCCACCCTGCAGCTCATCAGGAAGTAGAAAAGGGGAGAGACTGCATGGTCAGCCTCCCACTAAATCCATCCCAATTGATGGCTCTGAAGTGTCAATTACAATGACTAGAGTGGAATGAGACCGGGAAAGGGGACAACTGGAATATGTAAAAGGAACAGAAAGGGGAGGTGTTTAGGGGAAAAAGAGCCAAGTAGTGACAGTGAACCAAGGACAGTGACTGAGATAACACAAGAAGATGGATGGGAAAGAGAAGAGAGGATTACAGCTTCTCAAACAGGGGAAAGCACTGAAAAAGGGAAAAAGAAAAGACAGAACTTAAATATTACAGTGATATAAGATCTACACAATCATTTCATTAAATGGGTCAGTGAGAAAACAACACGGAAGTTGATAGATGGTATACAAAGAGAGAAAAAAAGAAAAAGCAAATTAACAGAGGGAAGGTGGGGAACCAAACAAGACAGTACATGCAGCTTCAATGCTACTGAGCTAAAATGACCAATGTTCCTATTTATTATTACTTTCTTGGCCATCACCCTGTATCTAACTTCTTTTTGCCTCTATGTGTTTAGTCCATCAGCATGGGATTCAAAAGGGACAGCATGATTAATTTGACCACATGTTTCTGTATTATCATGCGTTACTCCAGATCTTATAATGAGTCAGCTATAAAAAACAGAGCATAACTGAACCCCACCAAAGCATGTGGAAGTATTTCAGCAACTAAGAAGAAAGCTCCCTCACACACACAGAGCCAGTCCTGTTGAAACCCTTCCTGGTGCTCACACTGCTTGGGCACTGCTGGGTGATGTAGAGGACCAAACAGTGGTTCAGTGGAGCCCTTGGAGAGAATGGGATGAGGGTGAAAGTGCTGAATATCAGTTCACAGGGCAACTCCGAGATGCTCTGATGACCTCTGGTGTCCCAGGGAGTCCCAGGGCAGGGCAAGGTGGGACAGACCCTATGCTGGCATAGGGAGCACGCACTTCCCAGCATCTTTCCTCCAGTTTGGCACAGAGAAAGAAGTGAGGAGATTAGCCAAACTCATGGAATGAAAGAGAGCATGACACCTGTACAAAGAGGGACAGGCAAACAAACAGAGCTGCAAGCAGAGAATATGAGAGAATTTCAGGAGGAAGAGTTTGAAAAACAGAAATGTGACTACAAAGAGAGGGGAGTAAGGGTGAATTAGACAGAGAGAGATGGAGACATGGGCTGTGTTTGGAGGAAAAAGCATAGGGGGAGAAAGGAGGGGGCAAAGTCCGAGGCACTCGGTGAGTTCAGAACAATCTCCATTCTCTACAGCGCTTTCTGTTTAAAAAAATAAAAAAGGAATGATGGAGAAGGGGAGAGAGTCAGACAAGTTTAATGATGTGTGTTCAAAGCTCAGATTGGAAAAATGACAGAGAAAAGCAGCCTGTTTCGGCTCTAATAAATTGTTCTTTGCTGTAAGAGACGCCTGTCGCAGCATTAATACAGGGCCCTAATACACGGGTCAGGGTTAAGTAATTTTCTCCGGCAACTTAAGCGAATAATGAAGCTGGCAGCGGCTAGTGGCGCAGTGGGAGAGATGGCCCAGGCCGCCAGCACTTTGTCTTCATTTATTATGCCAGCTCTCATGATTTGGGTACTGGCTGCAGCGACGGGAAGCCTCCGCCGAGGAGATATCGCTTCATTTCGGCAAGGTAATGAAAGCTGGGATGGGGGGAGGATAAACCAATTTGCCGGCTGACATGGGAAGGAGTGATTTGCAGACCTGGGTAAGGGAGGGGGGCGACCAAGCGAGAGGAAGCACAAGGCTAAACCAAGGGGGGTGCTCAAGGCCCTTCCCTGAGATAATGGCACCGTGTGTTTGTGGGGAGGGCAATGGAGCAGGACCAAGCAGGAGGGGATGGTGGGGCTGGAGTGCAGCACGTGTCAAGACCTGAGGGTGTGGGGAGTAGGGAAGAGCCACCAGGAAGAACAGTGTAGGCAGGAGAGGCTGGTGGAGGAGGAAGCAGCAGGAGCAGGTCCAAGGGCTGGTGGAAGTGGTTGGTGGGGTAAAGTTGAACATGTAATGGTGGGATGATGGAAGACAAGCAGAGAGCAGCCATGTAGGGGAAGGCAGGCACAAGAAGCAGGGTGAAAGGGAGAGCAAGGGATGTTGTCCTGGCACTGTGGGGAAGGGAGACGCTCACGAGCAACTTGTCTAAGGCATAGACACTCAGGAACTGCAGTCCTGGAGCTCACTGAAGTTCATCCCCAGGGAGCCCATCACTCTTCGCACAAGGAAAAAACTCCAGATGAAGCACAAGGCAACCCTGCAGCCACATCCCTCCCAGGAGAAGAGGGAAGTTCTGTCTCCTGCACTCCATCCCCACCACATGGGCATAGGCAATCCATCTCCAAGCCTACTTCTTCAAAGCAGATTAGCAATGACCAATTTTGTGGCTTAACTCCCAAAACATGGGTGTCACTCTGACTAGCCTGGGCATACTATATGCATGCTCACAGTCCCCTCACAGTAATCACCCCTGCACTGCCGTCCTCTCTTCTCAACCTGAGAGGATATATGCCTAGCGGCTAGGATGCCATCTTTGTCCCTGCTCTAAAATACCTTAATCACTCAGAGCACATCCCTACCTCCTTCGACCCCCATGTTCCTCACTCCCAAAACAGCAAAGGGAATGGAAGCAACAGAGTCAAGTCTGGGACTCTTACAGTTTCCTTCCTCCCCCTCCTCTTGATGTGGGTTAAGGATTTCCAATAAGGACCAAGTGTTGGAGGCTTAACACTGCAGTCTCTGGAGAAGCAGGCCAATTTCACACTAATCTTCCCCATGAAGGGAGAGAGCATCGGAAGCAAGAATTACATCAAAGAGAAGTTAATGCTGAGAAGCAGACGACAAAAAGGAGCTGCTTTCAGTTTCAAATGAATACACACAGCTGGATTAAGAGATCAGGCAGCTCAAAGCCTGTATCACAAGCTTTGGTACCCTGGATTTAGCCAGCAGGGAAGAATTCTGATCTGGGGGCTCTTTTGAAAGGAGAGGAGGTTCTTTATGGAGCACTGCAGGTATTTGAGAAGATCTGGGTAAAAGACAGGGAGGCTGATCTCTTGGTTTGGCCTCCACTGACCTCTTCTAATAAATATCATGACAGACTCAGATAATGAGATGGGTTTGCGCAGCCTACATAGCTCCTGAAGCCTTTTGGATAGCAAGCGGTTACTCTGTCATTTCCCCCTGCCCTGCACAGCCCTCCCTCCTGCTTTGGTATGGGGCATTGCAGTTGTGTGGGGAATAGCCCTCCAGGTCCTGAGATGCAGGCAATCCTTTCCCTCATGGCAGGAGGTGCATTCAGCTTCAAATGCAACTAGCAAAGGCAGCTGAGCTCCCTGTAATATAAAACGCACCCTCCGCGGGAAAGGAGAGCAGAGGGTGATTGCAGTAATGTGTCTGTTGTCCCATTTTAAGTGGTGCTGAAGTGAGTCCCAGCATGCTCCCCCCGCCGGGAGGCTGACAGGTGTAAATCCCGCGATGAATGAAGGCACCGAGCCCTATAAAGCTGGTGTCTCTCCACGCATCTCCGCTCTGATTGACTTGTCGGCTCTCTAAGGCTGACTCTATCAGCTCCTCGCTGCCTCCAATTCCAGGTGTGATTTAGTTTGGAGATGAGAGGTGACAGTTAACATTGGTACTCGTCAGTGTAGATCAGACACAGTCACGCTGTCTTCTCCTGGCTCACTCCCTTGCCTCCTCCCCCATGCTCCCCACCCCTCTGGTATCTCCCACTTCTATCTGCTGCTCTCAATCTCCCTGCCTATCTTCATCCAGTCCCTCTGTTTACCACCATATCCTTTTTGCCTCCCATCACCATTGCCAGAGCTCATCGTCAGTAAATTCTTCCTGTTCTCTTGTCTTTTCTGTCCCAGAATAACAGACTCCTAATGCCTTCTTCAAGGAAACTTCTCTTGTGCAGACTAGGAACAGCTGTTTTGTCTTGTCCTTTCCAGTCCCCTGTAAAGCTAAGCAAGCAATATCTTTGCTATCTAAGTAGCAAATACTCTATTTGCCAAATTTAACCTATTTCTCTATTGATGGGTTGTTCATTCGAGTTGAATTCTCTCGAGTGTATTTGCTGTTTGGAATTCACCAAACGGTTTTGAGGAATGAATCTGGGCTTGACGACAGAAGAAAAGAGGGATCTTGCACTTGGTGTGCGAGATTACAACTGAATTGTTTGGTGTGGAAGGGCTCTTTGTAGTCCATATGCTGTAATATGGAACAGCCCTACAACCAAGGTTTCTGACACAAATGCTCAGATTTCATATCTGGAACTCCTCCTTGATTTAAAATTTCCAGTTCACCAAACATTTCCTGCCAATACCCACTACCTATAACCCTTATGGAAAAGGAACACAAGGGAAAGGAATCCCACTTTTTATTAGCGTTAATAGTTGCAAAAAATCTTGGATGTATTCACACAGCTCTTTTTAACCCAAGTAACTTTCTACTCTATGTCACTCTTGGTCTCCCATTTCCCAATCACGTTCAGTTTCAGTCCCTAGTACTTTAAGTGACAGGATTTCTTTAAGCCACACTAAAAAAGACAACTGTTCCAGCATCACCAAATAGGAGGTAACTCAGTGGACAATGCATTGGTTAGGTTCATCCTTTTCCATTCCCAGTTCCCACCCTTCTAATTTTCAATAACTTTTGCAGCTGATTCCCAATGAAGTATAATCTTTTTCTCTTTTCCAGGGGGTGGTCACCCATCATCACAGGCTTCACTGTACCAGAGAGTTTGCTCATAAATTTACAGATTACTTAAGCTGGAAGAGACTGAATGGACATTGTAGGATGGGATGAGAATCCAAAATGACCTTGACAAATTGGAGAAAAGGTCTGGAAGAAAGGAGGCAGGTCAGCAACAGCACCACGCTCAGCCATCAGGTAGGAATAACACAAGCAGATGCAACTATACAGCTAAACGGAAGGTGAGAGACTTGCAGAGCCACATTGCCTCAGCACAGGACATATCACATGCATGTTGCACTCAGAAATGATAAAGGAGATGGGCTAAAGCTCCCTTACATACTCCCTCTCCAGTACATCTGAGCCTGAATAATCAACTGCACAATCATGGGTCTGGAGAAGAATCAGGTAGGTAGCAGCACTATAGAAATGGATGTAGGGAGGAACAGTGGGTCACAAGTTGAAGACAAATCCCCATGCCAAGCTGTTCTGAAAAGGCAAACAATGTACTGGGCTGTACAAAAATGACAACAGCCTGTAAGGCATAAGAACTAATCCTTGTGCTCTCCTTAGTGTTAATAAGGCCTGAGCTGGACTTCTTGGCCCTTCCTTGTTCCTCTCTGGACACTGAAGTTCAAGAAAAAAAGTGGATGAGCCAGAAGGACCCAGGGAAGTTAAGCAAGAATGATTGGAGATCTAGAAAACCTGGCCTGCAGGGAAAAGGCTGTAACTGGGTTCGTTTAGTCTAAAGAAAAAAAAGACCGGAGGAGACATAATGACAATCTTCAAATACATAGCAGGCTGCTTTGAAGAGGCAGGGTCTTTGGAGAGTAGGAGAAATTGTAGCCTAGAGAGGTTGTGGTAGCACCATAATTTTTCTTAAAGACCAAGTTAGGTAGCATTTGGAAGGAATCACACAGATATCTTTGGGCTGGATTAGATGAATTTTCAGCATTCCTTCCTGCTGTATTTTCTCTGAATCTGCAAATATATTGATGATACTGTGCTAATGTGACAGGGACTACCCATAACACGTAGTCCCTTCCAGAAATAAACACCTGGCTGAAAATCTGCAGTGAAGCCACACTACCATGTGAATGATAATAATATGAGGCATTAGCTAAGTCCTGTTTATGCTTCCCAGCATGGCTATGACAAAATGAAGCAGAGAGGAGAAGAGCCAGTATACATGTACCATGATACTGCTGAGAATCTGAAGGAGTGTGTCCTTTTCTCTGCATGAAAGGCCAAGATGCATAATTTGGAGACTAAAGATTGCCTGCTGCAGATATTGCTGAGTTTTGTGATTCTTTCTAAGTTTAGGTATTTAATGATAAATTAAGTTCTGAGCCCTTGAGCTTCAATGAGGTGTGACAGTAGTTCTGTCCAGGGCTGGTGAGAAAGGCAATGTTTAGAATACACTTGTCCTTTAATTCAGACTGCATGAATAATATTTACTCTAGTTTATTCAGTGATATTTTTCCTCTAACCATAAATTATTCCTCTGGCTGCCCTTAGAGCCATACCAGTGTGGAAATAGTAATGACATGAAAAGCTACTGTGGTTGATTGGTTCCTTCTTGTTTGACATGTTTTGGATTGGTTTCATTTTGTTTATTTCAGGTAGCTTTTGCTCTCTGACATCTATATGTAACCACTCATTCTCAGTAACCAGGAGGTACCATGAACAAGATATATCCCTGGCCTATGGATCACCAAGAAGTTCCATCTCTTCCTCTGAGAGACGAATAGAGCAACTCTGACTTACATATTCGCCCCTTGAGTCTGAAGGGCTGTCATTCCCTGTACTGTCAAACAACGTTAGTCAAAAACTCAAAGTGGCACTAGGTACAGCTGTCCACATCACCATCCTCCAGCTACAAAAGCTTAGGGGAGGACCTTAGTGGTGGGGCACATCTGCCTGTTTCATGAACTTCCCTGTGGCACACTGATGACAGCCACTGTTAGAGGCTGGATATTGAACTAGATGGACCACTTGCCTAATCTGCAGGGGTATTCCTACATCCCTTGATTCTGAGGGCATGACAGCACAGTACTGCATGTTCTTCACCACCATCCCACACATAGTCCAAGGTCCTAATACTAAATTCAGGCTTGTCTATAAGTGAGAGATACCCATGCTATCTGTGGCTCACCAAGACAGTTTGAGTCATTGAAAACATGGGAACTGGAAATGCTCCCATGTATACTCTTGGAAACTGGAGGTTGGGAGCTCTCAGTCCCAGCCTAGGGAATACCTTGATGAAGTGGTTCCCAGTTACAAGAAGAGCAAACTAGAAATTCAAGTTTAAGCAATGGAGCCTTAGGAAGGCACAAACAGAACCCTTGGGAAAACTTGGATACCCTGGAATTACCTAAGTCAGATCAGAGACAGAAACAGTGAACTCTGAAATATTCCCACGATCTTCTCAGTTCTTGCCCCAAAGCTTAGCAGCGCTGAAGCCTGACCATACTCATGACTACACTCGCTGCTAAGACATTTCTCAACATTATCTTAGCCTCTCCAGCCCCTATCTGCCAGCCAGCATTCTTAATCTTCTCGTTGTCAGAATCTAAATTATTTCTCTCATTTATATGGCTGTATGACAGCTGTCCTCCTGTTCCATCCAAAATCCCCTTCTCCAGGATAAAGATATGTACCTCTTAAACTGTCTTCATCTACTTTTTCCTCATTCTTTGCTCTACTGAAGATCCCACCTCTACCTTTAGCCAGAAAGGAGACATTCAAAGATATAGCCTGCATGGTGTATCTGGGAGACTATTTACCCAGGCAGCCTCATCTTGTCCACAAAAGACTCCCAACAGGGGAATTGCAGAGGGAAACGGGCCGTGTCAGCACAGAGCACTGGGTGACTGAGCCTGCCAACTTCTCTGTCGAATCGCCCCCAGCAGAGCACACATACATCTCATTTTTTAATGTCTGAAGGCACTCTTGCCAGTGTTGTGTTGTCAGTGTTGGGGTGCAGCAGTGGAGGGAACTTGCAACATTTTAAAGTGGCCAAAAACCTCTCCAAACAGAGGGCTGCTTCCTGATCCCAGCAGAGATCCCTGCAGCTTTCTGAATGCCCTTTCTCTCTTTCTGGAGGCTGTAAGTTCAGTATGGGGAACAGACTGGGCTTTACACTTCGTAGTTTCTCTCAAAAACAGAAAGCCCCTGCCTCCCATAACCCCAGTGCCTGCTCTCTCCTTGTGTCCATCCACTCCCCCTCCCTGCTCCAGCACCTCCCTCCCCACCTCCAGCCTGGGTGACGATCCATGAAAGCCCCCAGCAGTATGTCACGGGAGTGATAATTACATCCCCCGCTCGCATCATGCCGCCTGCTGCTGACCTCTCACCCCTCCTCTCTTTTAATCACCCCCTGGCATCAGTCACTCTGACAGGGCAGCAGCACGAGCCACGTGACCTGTCAGCCCGGGGACATGACTTATAGGGCCCGGCTGGTGGACAAAGGGAAGGGAGATAGGCAGCATAAATCTCCAGGGCGAATAAAAGAGAGTGATGGGGCACTGTGCCGGGGCCTGCGTTAGCAGATTCTCGGCCTCTTGTTATTCAGCCCAGAGTTATGGTGATGAGGAAGTGGCCGAGAGTGACACGCGCTGGTCCCAATCAACCTTGCGAAACCTGCAGAGACCTAGAGGAGCCTTAATGTCACGCATGGCTGGAGAGCCCCAACGAGGCAGGCTAGGGCCAGGGGACCAGCCAGAGCAGTCCCCAGTCACCAGAGGCATCTGACCAGCAAAAGCTTCAGCTGTCAGAGCAAGGCACTAAGTCACACAGAAGAAGGACAAGGGACCCCAGAGTTGTACCTCTCCACCTCTACTAAGCACAGCTGCAGCAGAATTTGCGCATCAGAGCACCCACCACTGGCTCAGGATGCAGGTTTCTCCCCAGCCAGCACATTCCTCCAAGTTCCCTACCAGTCCTCTGCTCACCTGCAGGCTCCCCTGCCATAGATCTCCTTTCCACCTGCTCCCTTGCACTCACCTGTTGCTTGGTAAGATAAAATCACTGGTGCATCAGTCAGCTGCTGCCATTATAAAGGTACAGGACATCTGGGGTTTCCACCAAGGAGCAGTCCCCTATTGCTCCTCTTGGGACTGCAGAGACCTTTTACTTCTGTACAGGGCACAGGAAGGAGTGTGGTCCACTAACACCTGCTATGATGGGTGCTGCAGTGGACAAAGGGCACCAGAAGGACCCATGTGGATCATCAACTCCATCCTATGACAGTCACCACCCAGGGTCCCTACAGGTCATCTCGTCCCCCTCATCCATACATTCTCAGGAGAGAAAGTGGCAAGGGAGAGGTGATGTCCCCAGTAGTACTGTAACTCCCCTAGTATCACACCTTCAGAGAAGAGAAGTCCAGGAGCTTTAACCCAGAAGGTGTAGGAAGAAGAAGGAAGCCCAGAGATAAGAACCGGGGGCAGTTTTGAATATAGTGGAGGAGAAATTAGGGAGAGGGAAGCAACTGGGAGGAAGTACATTTTCTTTCATTTGTTTGAAAACTGAAAGTGGCATCTGAAATTGTAGCTCTTCAGCTGAAAGCCAAAAACGTCAATGACTTTCCCTTGTGCTTTGAGGAGCAAAGTAATGAAGCCCATTTCCAGCTTTGGGTGCAGTAGAAACAACTGACTGAATACAAGAAAGTTGAAGCCCAGCAACCAGGAGGGATTTGGCTCCATAAACATCTTTATCTGGGAACCACCGTGTCTCAGGTGCTCAGAAATGTGAAAGCGCTGCCGGCAGAGTGGGAAGGCACTGTGCAGACCTCTTACACTGGTGCCCTGTCCCCATCCTGTCCTGCGCTGGCAGTGGCTCCTCTAGACTTCACATCTCAGCTGCACAGTAAAAACACCAGCAAGGCCAGCTGCCAATGTTGGCTGTTCACGCTGTGCGTAAGCACCACCTTTGACCACCTCCTCTTGCCCTTCCCTGAGATCTACAAATACACAGCACTTGCAGCGCTGCAGCAGATATCCTCTCATTTTTAAGAAATGCCAGTTGCTAAAATGAGAGGTGTGTCCAGGCAGTGATGGGTGAAGGTCTGCTTGTGCCATTCCCTGGGCCAAGGCCTGTTCTTGTATGCCAAGATGTCCCCGCTCATGTCCCAGGTGAGAGGTCCCAGACAGGGCTGTACAAACCATACAGCTCAGTGCTGCTGTCGCAGCTAAATGAGGGGGAGAAGAGAGGTGCTGAGACCTGCTCTTGGACCAAGCAGAGGGCTCGGCACAGCCACAGCAGCATCCCACACGTATCCTGTACTCTCCCCCCGCAGCAAGTGCCCATTGCTGCTGACCTCCTAGGTTTTCCCATCCCTGCCTGCAGCCCCCCAGCCCCTGCACAGCACAAGGCAGGGAGGGCTGCCTCCCGCACAGAAGAGACTTCAGCTAGGCTGGGACCTGGAGGCAAAACAGCTCAGCCCTGGAGATGTGACTGAACAGGGCCCCACACTTCCCTTTCTATCCTTCCTGAAGGCCTCCTCTCCACCGGTGACTTCCTTCTGGGCTGAGGGGGAAGCCCTGCAGCCCCCAGCCTCCTTGCCAGCTGGGTCCTAGCCTCTGAGACAGGAGCACACAGCTCGCTACGCTCCTCCCCCCATCTGCCTTTTAACGATGATGGAAGCTGCTGTCAGCATGCAGCGACAGTAATAAACACTCTTCTTAATAACACAGGGTGTCCCTTTTATTAAAATGAATAGACTTCGGTGGTGAAGCCAGGCTGCCTGCCTTGCAGCCTGGTGTGGACAGCAGCCCTCAAGCAGAGCAGTTTATCTGCTGTAATTACTACAGCAGCTTCGGCTCCAGGACATTCCTGGTTACGGCACTGTACTGTACCTGCAGGCAGAGACACAGGTACATAGATAGACCGAGGTACCTACCAACACATAGGCACACGGAGAAATGCAGGCAGATAATTGCCTGTGTGCCTGCAAACATGTACAGTAATCTCTGAGATGCACAGACATAGCAGAGTAGGGTTAAATGTATCCACAGCCAGGCTTTTAGGCATCCTAAATCCCACTGAAACCAGCAGCAGCAGCTGGTGTCACTCTTTCTGCTTCTCTCGTGCATAACAGGTATATTACCACACATGTGCATAAACCACACTGCACTGAAAGCAGGGGGAGGAAGGCAAATACTTGGTCTGTGGGTGAGAATCCCCTCCTCCACCAGCTCACAATGCATCTGCTCAATTTTTCCTGTTCCCTGGTCGATGAGAGGTCACAGGATAAATGTATTTCAGGTTTTACATACCAGTGCAACATGTTGAAAAGAGCTGATGTGGCATCCCTCATGTCCACCCTTTCTGGGTTTTGCATCTCAGTTAATGTATTGGTTTCTCCCCCATGGGGAAGCTGTCCATTTCCCAAGCACCAAATTCAGAGCATCTCTGTATCCCAAGTACTGACTGTCTTTCACCCCGCATGCTGTAGCCAAACACCAAGTTTGGGATTCACAGGACAGGGAAGGAAACCATCTGACATGATGCTTTCCAGTGGTTCTTTTGGAGGTATGTTTGGACTGGCTATTACGCAGCAGCCTCTATGCACGCTTCCTGGCCTGGGAAACCAAAGCATTCCCCTCCTCTGCTGATCTAGTTTATTTTCTCAGCCTTTACTAAGCTGGCTGGTTCTGCAAATATGCCCAGCGCTGACCTGAGGCTACATGTATGTGGAAGAAAAGCTGCACTGGGAAGCACTTTCCTCCTTTGGAGCTCCCTCAAACAGAGATTATCCAAGGGAAAAAACTATCAGAAAGACAAATGACAGTAGCACGTCCCAACATCTGCTCTGCAGCCATCTCTGAGCAGTTTTCTGGGCTGCAGAGACCCAGCAAGACCAAATCTGGTCCACTGCATCTCACTCTTCCCAGAGCGAGCACAGAGGAGCAGTCCTCAGTTATTGCATCATTTCTCTGCACCTTCAGTGCATTAAGGCAGGTTTCTGCATCACTGTCATCAGAAGGCCCCAAACAGCTCATGCCCTCACAGGACTCCAGCATTCAGGAACACCTAACTCCACCTCACCTTGCAGTGCTCCTCACATAAGAGCCCGCAGCAGGCAGCAAAGCTAGCAGTAGACAATTTAGCAAATTTAGCAATGGGGTAGAATAAAAAAAAATTGATTCATGTGCAGCCAGGAGAAGCAGTCGGCAGGACCTCACCATGAAGAACCAGACTGAGGTACGTCTGCCTTTATTATCTGTGAGAGACTGGCATCTGTAAGCTCTTCTTAGAAAATATTCCTGGCACAGGATATTACAACCTCACTGGTTTCGCTGGTGTTTAATACAGCAAGAAAGACTAGAGCAATGGAGCAGATAGAAAAAAATGAAACAACGGATGAATGAACCAGTCTTTTTCAGCTAGTGACTTCCTGGGCTTAGAAGTCAAATGCATCACAAGAAAGCTGCAGACATGTTGTTTATTCACATTTCCCAAGTCACTCATATGCCATGTCCTGAATTGTCTTTCTGCTCAGTGGAAGGTTAGCAAGGATATATCAGGGGGTACAGTTGATGAATGCAAAACAAGACAAGGATCTAATCTAAAAGGCTTCCAAAAGGTCAGTAGTATCCCAGAATCAGTATCTCTAGCTACCTGCAAACTGACTACACCACCTCTGTCAACAGTACTTCCACCTTCCCAGACCCTGGCGGGGATGCTCCAAAGACCACTTCCCACCACCAGGATTAGACTTCCAGATCCACATGGCTTGCCTTGCTGAATCACTGCCACCATGGGCTGCAGGTCAGGCTGGGGGCTGCCAGCGAGGCTGCTAGCCTTGGCTTTCAGAGCTGCAAGCCTGTGTCAGTGGAGAGGGCTAAACCAGCAGAAAATAGCTCAGAGGAGACTGGGGGAGCACTGACAGAGCTCTGAGGGACAGTCTGGCTTTGCAGTCTACCTCATCCTATCAGCCTTACTTAATAAGCACAGACATTTCACCCACTTGTCACCTTAAAAAAAAACAATCAGAAGAGAAGAAAGTAAGGGAGAACTTGCACAAGAAGCTGAGCATAGGAGCTGGGCAGAGCTAGGAAAAGTTGTGGCACACCCTTTGCCCCACCTACTAGTGATTTTACACAGGGGACGTGCAAGCTCAACACAGCAGCAGGGCTGAGATGGAAGCCGCATGAAGTCCACTTGCCCACTCCCAAGGCTGCTTCTGGCACATTCAGTGCCTGCAAGACCAGGCCAGCTACAGGAGCTGGGTAACTCCTGCCCTGGACAAAACCACCCTGCAGGACCACTCCTGAAGCCAGAGGCTGCTGGAGGGGTTCTGACGCTGATGCATTGCCTGCACAGCGGTGATGGCTGCTGTGTACCACCACATATGGAAAAGAAACAAATTTTCCTTCCCCTATTGGGAAAGCAGTTGAAACTTCATTCACCACAGCACTGGGCCCAGGCCCTCACATCGAAGGGAAGCGCTGGTGTCACTGGGCTGTGGCTCATTGCCTATCACCAAACAGCGCACAGAAAACGCAAGAGGGAAAGAAGCCGCAGCGTCCTGAGCAAAGCGTTTGTCATAGATGTGGATACTCCAACTCCTGAGCAGGTCTTGTGCTCCGGGTAGCCTGCAGAGGAAGATTTTGCTTGAGGATGTGGTTCACCATTGCTACAGTGAAGTGAGATGCATAGGAATGTGGACGACCAATCCTCCAAAAATCTTAGCACCAGTAACACCATTCCCCTCCTTCCACTGGTGTCAGCTCCAAAGCAGCATCAAGGTTTTGCTGCTGGTGCTCTTTGCTCGGATGCTGGAGGACTTTGCAGCACCCATCAAGCACAAGAGAGAGTTGCAGAGGCATGGGCACACAGGGGCAAGCTGAGACCCACAGCCGACAGCCTGGCCAGAGGACGAGGAATCAGGAGAGCACCAGCTCTTAACCAGCTCCTAGAAAGCTCAGACCATGGTTTTGGCAAATCACTTTCTGAGCAGGTGCCTGGGTGGGCTGACCGAGGGCGAAGGGCTGTGGATGCCATCCAGCTGCAGAGCCCTGCAGTGCTGAGCAGGGTGCTGGGAGGAGATGGGAGCTTGGGAGAGCCGAGCAGCAGAAGGCAGATCCCAGGGACACTCTAAAGCAGTTGACATCCAGAGAAACTGAGCCAGGAGAATTCAGCCCTATGACTTTGCTGGGCTCGCATGCTTTACGAGGCTGTGACATGTCAAGAAGCAGATGAAGAAATTATTCTGAGCAAGTGTATTTTTCTCCCATTGCCCTGCAGACAAGCACACACAGATAAAGAGAGACCTCTAGTGATGCTGGAGGGACTCTGCCTGTCCTCCCCCTCCGAGCATCCCTCACAGCCAGAAACAAATGTCTCTCAACTGCTCTGACTAGTGCAGTAATCGCCTTTCTCCTGAGCGGGAGAAAAACAAGGGCTGGTCACAACAATATCCGCTCATCCACGGAGGAGGTGGAGAGGTGGTACTCAGAACAGGGGAATGACTATGCCAGACTGGGGAGGGTTCAGAAAAACTAACGAAAGTAAGTGAAATGGGCTCAGGTCTTGCCCACACCCTGCCTCTCCAGTTGCAGCTGCCTAAGCTTCAGCACGGTCCTGGGATTGGGCATATGACTCAGCAGGCATATGGAGGGTGGGTAATTGCCAGTGCTGGGAGATGATGTGCAGTTCAGCTGCAATTTGGAACATGTGCCTGAAGTTCGCATTCAGACAGAGAGGGAGATCAGCGGCTGCCAGCTCAGCGTGGCAGGAGACAGGAGCAAGGAACAGCAGGTCCCTGGCTGAGCCCAGCCATGCCAGGAGATGCTGTATCCCCCTTGCACAACTCTGACAATTGCAGCATCTCGCACTCAGCTGCAGGACGGAAGAGTGTTTTTGGCTCTTGCTGAATTCAGCCTCAAAGCTGCAGTGTCCGGGTGCAGACAGAAAGGATGATGGACAGTGCATAAGGGCATGTTCACGCTGAGCATCCCATACCCAGCACAAACAGAGAGAAGGCAAGCAAACAACACTGTTCACCTTCCCAACTCTCTGCACCAAGAAGGGCTGGACACAGAGCCAAGAAAAGAATTTCTAAGTCTACTCAGACACAGAACTACTACATTAACTTTCCCAGTATGAAAAGGGTTTGAGGGGACACATAAAGAGAAGAGGCAAAAAAGGCTTCCAAAAGGTCAGTAGTATCCCAGAATCAGTATCTCTAGCTACCTGCAAACTGACTACACCACCTCTGTCAACAGTACTTCCACCTTCCCAGACCCTGGCGGGGATGCTCCAAAGACCACTTCCCACCACCAGGATTAGACTTCCAGATCCACATGGCTTGCCTTGCTGAATCACTGCCACCATGGGCTGCAGGTCAGGCTGGGGGCTGCCAGCGAGGCTGCTAGCCTTGGCTTTCAGAGCTGCAAGCCTGTGTCAGTGGAGAGGGCTAAACCAGCAGAAAATAGCTCAGAGGAGACTGGGGGAGCACTGACAGAGCTCTGAGGGACAGTCTGGCTTTGCAGTCTACCTCATCCTATCAGCCTTACTTAATAAGCACAGACATTTCACCCACTTGTCACCTTAAAAAAAAACAATCAGAAGAGAAGAAAGTAAGGGAGAACTTGCACAAGAAGCTGAGCATAGGAGCTGGGCAGAGCTAGGAAAAGTTGTGGCACACCCTTTGCCCCACCTACTAGTGATTTTACACAGGGGACGTGCAAGCTCAACACAGCAGCAGGGCTGAGATGGAAGCCGCATGAAGTCCACTTGCCCACTCCCAAGGCTGCTTCTGGCACATTCAGTGCCTGCAAGACCAGGCCAGCTACAGGAGCTGGGTAACTCCTGCCCTGGACAAAACCACCCTGCAGGACCACTCCTGAAGCCAGAGGCTGCTGGAGGGGTTCTGACGCTGATGCATTGCCTGCACAGCGGTGATGGCTGCTGTGTACCACCACATATGGAAAAGAAACAAATTTTCCTTCCCCTATTGGGAAAGCAGTTGAAACTTCATTCACCACAGCACTGGGCCCAGGCCCTCACATCGAAGGGAAGCGCTGGTGTCACTGGGCTGTGGCTCATTGACTATCACCAAACAGCGCACAGAAAACGCAAGAGGGAAAGAAGCCGCAGCGTCCTGAGCAAAGCGTTTGTCATAGATGTGGATACTCCAACTCCTGAGCAGGTCTTGTGCTCCGGGTAGCCTGCAGAGGAAGATTTTGCTTGAGGATGTGGTTCACCATTGCTACAGTGAAGTGAGATGCATAGGAATGTGGACGACCAATCCTCCAAAAATCTTAGCACCAGTAACACCATTCCCCTCCTTCCACTGGTGTCAGCTCCAAAGCAGCATCAAGGTTTTGCTGCTGGTGCTCTTTGCTCGGATGCTGGAGGACTTTGCAGCACCCATCAAGCACAAGAGAGAGTTGCAGAGGCATGGGCACACAGGGGCAAGCTGAGACCCACAGCCGACAGCCTGGCCAGAGGACGAGGAATCAGGAGAGCACCAGCTCTTAACCAGCTCCTAGAAAGCTCAGACCATGGTTTTGGCAAATCACTTTCTGAGCAGGTGCCTGGGTGGGCTGACCGAGGGCGAAGGGCTGTGGATGCCATCCAGCTGCAGAGCCCTGCAGTGCTGAGCAGGGTGCTGGGAGGAGATGGGAGCTTGGGAGAGCCGAGCAGCAGAAGGCAGATCCCAGGGACACTCTAAAGCAGTTGACATCCAGAGAAACTGAGCCAGGAGAATTCAGCCCTATGACTTTGCTGGGCTCGCATGCTTTACGAGGCTGTGACATGTCAAGAAGCAGATGAAGAAATTATTCTGAGCAAGTGTATTTTTCTCCCATTGCCCTGCAGACAAGCACACACAGATAAAGAGAGACCTCTAGTGATGCTGGAGGGACTCTGCCTGTCCTCCCCCTCCGAGCATCCCTCACAGCCAGAAACAAATGTCTCTCAACTGCTCTGACTAGTGCAGTAATCGCCTTTCTCCTGAGCGGGAGAAAAACAAGGGCTGGTCACAACAATATCCGCTCATCCACGGAGGAGGTGGAGAGGTGGTACTCAGAACAGGGGAATGACTATGCCAGACTGGGGAGGGTTCAGAAAAACTAACGAAAGTAAGTGAAATGGGCTCAGGTCTTGCCCACACCCTGCCTCTCCAGTTGCAGCTGCCTAAGCTTCAGCACGGTCCTGGGATTGGGCATATGACTCAGCAGGCATATGGAGGGTGGGTAATTGCCAGTGCTGGGAGATGATGTGCAGTTCAGCTGCAATTTGGAACATGTGCCTGAAGTTCGCATTCAGACAGAGAGGGAGATCAGCGGCTGCCAGCTCAGCGTGGCAGGAGACAGGAGCAAGGAACAGCAGGTCCCTGGCTGAGCCCAGCCATGCCAGGAGATGCTGTATCCCCCTTGCACAACTCTGACAATTGCAGCATCTCGCACTCAGCTGCAGGACGGAAGAGTGTTTTTGGCTCTTGCTGAATTCAGCCTCAAAGCTGCAGTGTCCGGGTGCAGACAGAAAGGATGATGGACAGTGCATAAGGGCATGTTCACGCTGAGCATCCCATACCCAGCACAAACAGAGAGAAGGCAAGCAAACAACACTGTTCACCTTCCCAACTCTCTGCACCAAGAAGGGCTGGACACAGAGCCAAGAAAAGAATTTCTAAGTCTACTCAGACACAGAACTACTACATTAACTTTCCCAGTATGAAAAGGGTTTGAGGGGACACATAAAGAGAAGAGTGCTAGGGGCAGACTTGGCTATGGCAGAGGCACAGCGATTGTGCTGTGCAATGTCAAAAAGGAGACAAATATACCTGTCCTGTTGCTCGCAAACGCAGGGCGAGAAAAGAAGGTAAGGGCTTCTGCCAGCCAGAAGAGAAGGCCTCTCTCGCCTGCTCCTGCCACCTTCTCTGCAGCTCTGAGCTGCGATTACTCAATTAGCAGCTCCCACAGTACCTTCCTTCCACTCAGCGGTCTCTCCTGTTGCCCAGCCAGCATGTAAATCAAAAAGGAACAGCTCTTTCCCTGGGCTTTCTTTTTCTTGTGCTAGTCCAAGCCTCGGTGACCTCCTGTTGGGAGAGGGGGCAGTCGTATTTTGCTGGTATGTTTTATTTTCTGTGCTGCATGAAGAGTAATTGTGGAGAGGAGGGAGAGTGCAAGCACGAGAAAGCATGTGCGCTGCCAGCCAGGCCAATGTCCTTGTCCCACAAGGTTATGGATCCATTTTAGCTGAAATAATAATAATAAAAAAGCCTCACAGAAGCAAGGGATTCATAAAACAAAACATGAGCTGGGCATTTGGCAGCAGCTGCCCACAGAGTGGGAAGCACAAATCCAAGTCTGGAGGTAGACAAACTCTCTATCCTGCCAGCAGCTCAGAGATTCCAGGGAGGTGGCAGGGCTTGCGATAGTGTGCGCAGGCGTGTGTGCAGGCATGTGTGCACACATGTATGCAGAGATAGCTGGCACAAGCCTGCTTTCTCTTCCCCTGCATACTTCATTGATGTTATTTCAGATACTCAGTCTGGCAGAACTCAGAGTTATTCAGACTGAGAAGCATATCTGATCCAAACGGGAGCAAGGCGAGAACAGCCTGCATGGTGATCTCCCCCTCTGCGTCCCAGCATGCTTCCCAGTACAGCAGAAATACAGCTTTTTAACAGCTGCATGGGACACTTGCACTGAGTGTTTCTCTTTCCTGTTTAGAGGACAAACATTATGAAGCACAGAATAACAAAACAGCTTATGCTTGAGACAGAAGAGCCTCCCCTGTGAGAATTCAGAAAACTTTAGGGATTTGCAAGTGTTCTGATGAAATCCCAACAGGCATGTGAATATTTCCAAGTGGTAAATAAGGTCCTGAGGACCAAATTCAAGACTTTCTGAAAAAAACAATGATGGTACACTTCATTTTGCTTCATATATAGTGAGCTTTAATAACAATTACCATTTCTTTCTTGTAACAAGCATGCATGATGCTTTCCTGACTGCAGAGGACATCTTGCTTGTTCATTTCTAGTGCATCAGGACAGAGACATTTAGATCAAATGCAAAGGGAGCTGGGATGAGTTAAGACTACCTGGTACTTTGGAGAAGTCAATTGTATAATAAATTATGGTTAGCCAAAAAAAGTACTGAATAGGTTAGAAATTCAGCCAATGTTGTTGAAAGATAAGATCTGTTTCTTCCTGATAGGTGTTCTTATATTAAAAAGCCCTACAGTTAACTAGGGAAGCTGAAGGCAGGATCCGAGCAGCCAGGGGGGGCGGTTCTGAGTTTCCTGCTCAGAGTGCAAAGGATTAGACCACTGACCAATGTCCACATCAGCCTAGACTGTAAGTGGCTTTTGCCCATCAATTCTCCAAGCTCAGTATCTCCAGGCTAGAGGTAACAAACTGGAAGAGCAAAAAGGAATGGAAACTGAGGACAAATAAGAAATGCTTTTCTAAAAGAAAACCAGCCATCCTTAGTTTACTAGAAACCTCTGAGCAAAATTGTGAGAAAAGACGACATCATTACCTGGACTTCCAAAAAAAAAAAAAAGTCATCATCTTGAAGACGCTGCTGCTGAAGCTAAGCCATGACAAGGCAGAGCTGACAATGAAGTTCTAGCATGGGATTAGAAGAGGAAGGAGTAGATTGCTAATCGTGGCATAGCTAAGGAACAGCTTTGGGATACCAGGATGTGACCTCTTAGAAATGCTGTTTGATGCATTTGTCAGTGCTTAGGGGTGAGCAGAGCAGTGGCAAGATTTGTGGGTAAAACCTGGCTGTACTAGCAAATCCAGGCCAGAGAAGCAGGGAGCTTCAGAGAGATGGATGACAACAGGCACACAGAATGCTGGTGGATGCAAGGCAGCACACATTCAGTTGCTTGTGTTCATCAGGCCAACTGCAGCTGGCAATTTGTGTCATGGAGCAGTGAGGACAGGCTGCTCCTAAGGGAGCGTGAGCTGGGAGCCAAGGGTGATCCCAGCCCAGGCAGTGCCTTCACTGACCAAGGCACAGTCCTGCAGCACCTGAGCATGGCAGGCAGAGGCAAGTGTTGGTAACAGGGTCCATCCACAGCCCTGGACAAGGCAAAGTAATGAACCAGGTCTAGGGTTCATCCAGGGAGTCCCATCAGGAGCAGCAAGAGATGGGGCTGCAGACACTGCTGCAGCACAGGTCTGAAGTCCATCCAGGCGATGAGGCCAGAGACAGGCAGACCTACAACACAGCTCAGGAAGAGAATGAGTGGCCCAGGCTGAGCTTAAATGGAGCCCCTGGGGAGAGGCTGTGGGTGGGGGTCCCAGATGAGACCACTCAGGGCAATTAAGGCCTATTGGTGCTATCAGGACCCTGACAGTTTTGCTTCATGTATAGACCCCCTTCACATGAGGTAGGATCATCCACATAGGGAGCTCATGTGGAATTGCCCTTAGTGACAGCCTTCCTTATACGCTCCTGTAACATTTGGCCGCCTGCACTTATGATGGGGAACATGTGTTCGCATCCCTCAGGAAAGGATTTAGCACCATCTAGGCAACAGCATTAGAAAAAAAAAAAGGCAACCACAAAAAAAAGGTAAAAACCACCAATTCCCTCAAACTGCATTAAAAATAATGCAAATGCATTTCCACTTCTCCTGAAGAATAAAAAAAAGGGCATGTAATGGGAATACCTCTTACTGTAGTGCACAACTAGCCTGTAGGAGTTGCCAATGGTGTGTGGAGGATGTAAGCCCAGAAAAGGCTCAGACACTCGTGTGGTTTAGGGGAACACCCACAGTTACGGCAGGCAGGATTTTAAAGACAACATGTAATTTGTGAACCTTCCTTGTCAAGGGCATGTGGCGACCGCTAAACATCTTGGAAGGAGGAAAACAGTACTCTCTGGGTGGCTTAGCCCCTAATTGTCCCTTAGGGCATTTCTTGGCCTTTTTTTCTTAAAGTCTTCAATTGTGGCCACCCTGAGCACTGGGGAGGCAAGTCAGTTCTCTCTGCCTGGCCAATTCACGTGCTAAGGGAGTGTTTTTTTCCCCAGCACTCCAAAAGGTGCTGCAGGATCAAACAATAAAGTGTGTTTTCTGTCCTGAGGAGTGAGCTGTGCAGACAGGAGAGAGCATGAAACCAGGCAGGCAGCCGGGAATGGTGATCAGCAGAGAGTGCAAAGGCAGCACAGGGGCTCGTAAATATAATGTTTTGCTGTTACTCTGGAATGGCAAAGACACGTCCTTGTAGGAGAAAAACTGTACAGATTGCTTTATTATTTTCAGTCCAATGAAATTAGCTGGAGTGGAGGGAGAAGTGGGGGAAACAGCAGGGAGGAACAGCGGGGACAGAGGGTTGGTACCATGAGGGCACCCTGTGCTCGGGGCTACACAAACCCCAGTCCCAAACCTGCCGAGCTGGGTGATGCCTTGGAAGCACAGTGTGGCCAGGTGAATTGGGGGTCCTTGCAGCTGCGGCAGGCCCCGCTGGCACCCGGATAGAGGTCCAGCAGCAGGGCCCCTCCAGCTCGCTGCAGGAGGCTGCGGGGACCCTCCAGTTCCCTGCTGCTGCTTCGCAGTGCTGGGACCCCACAGAGCCCCACGCCTCTCCCTGCCCCTTCCCTGGTCTGTGGCCTACCCTGCTCCCCTCCCTGGTGCCGAGAACAATGAGACCCCACACTCGCCCCATCCATCCACCCCACAGGCTCTGAAGGAAGCAGCACAGTGACTGCCATGCCCATAGGCACATTGGTCACTTATTCCCCTACTGCATTTAGTGATTTATTTATTTGATGTAGAAGCCTTTGCATGCTCCCCCCACTCCTCGTCTCCTTTCGCCATCTGTCCGTTCATTTGGAAATCTGTTCCAGCTGACCTCGAGCTGACCAGCGCTTCCCTCTTCCCTCCGTCCTGCCATGGGCTCCTCCAGACGTCCCCAGCTCAGCTCAGGGGCTTTTAGCTGACTATGCAAATGTCGCCCAGCCAGCTGGTGTCTGCCTCCCAGAAACACATGTTCAAAAGCCCCCCTGGATGGCCAGGGGGGAGGAGGGGGCAAGTCCCCATGCCCCGGCCTGGGGACTGCACAGAGGAAGTTACTTAGCCAGGAATTATTCAACAAACAGATGGGAGGAGGGAAGGAAGGCTGCGGAACAGAGAAAATAAGAGCGCGGTGCATCTGTGTGAGCGTGTGTAGGTGTGGGTGTATGGGGGTCCCAGGCAAGTGTGTGGGAAGTGCGAATGAAATCACTGTGTGAGGATGGGTGGTGATGGAAGGGGTGTGTGAGAGAGATGTATATATCAGGGGAGGATGTTGCTGATAGTTTTATGGCCTTTTCCTCCTAATGACATCTTCTGCAGCATGCAAAAGGGGCTCTAATAGCACAGCATAAAGGAGACGCACCTGTCAGAGGGCCAAACAGCAGGCCTACGGAAACAGCCCCACAAGAGAGTTACTAAAGCAAGGCAAGGCCAGGAGGGCTTATTTAAATTCTTCTTCAAGAGCTCTCTCTTCTCTCCATCACCTAACATGTGACCGTCTACCTAAGATCTCTAGGTCTCCATGGAGGAAGAGGGTGGAGATGCTGAAACTGGAGCTGAGGTTTTGGGGAGGGATTTGGGACTGAACCAAGGAGGGAAGAGAGCAGAGGAGCATTGCCACAGCACTCCACCAGAGCTGATAACCACTGTAGGACTTACATGCCCAGCCAGAAAGCCACTCATATGCAGCAGTCCAGCTCACTTGGGTATCTTTGCAGGACACAGGCTGTGACACAGTCATTTCCTGAAGTGCTGGCAAGGAACAGGATTAACATGATGATGCCTGCTAGGTCTTTGCCATGCATAAGGTGAGAGGAAGGCTTGGAGAGAAAAAGACAAAGCATCCACAGTGCCTCTTACGGACCTCCTCAGCAGCCTAACTGCTGCACCCAAGGGCTAATGCATCCTCAGTTTCTCAGGCAGAAAGAAAAGGTTGGGTGTCTGCATGTAATTATACAGGGCTTCGACACTCTCTCTACAAAGTAGAGAAACTCCTTTTTGTTACCTTTTTCAGATGCTTTCCCTCATCTGACTTCAGGTGTCTGGGTATTTACTGATAACATTTGAGCAGGGGGACATCAAGTCACATATCACTGCCTTCTCTAGGCTAAAGGAAAATCAGGATATTGGCTCTTAAAATAAAAGAACAAGATTCTTCCTTGTAATAGCAATTAAAACTAGAAGAAGCCAAGGTACCTCTCCCCAACCTAAATTTCTCCTGTCACAACTGCAGCTCTGGCCCTCTGATAAGGACCCCTTGGGCTCCCTGGGAGAAGGCAGGATGGCAGCTCCAGATGTAGCTGACAGATGATGCTCTTCCTGGCCATAGGCAACAACTGTGAAATGGTGAGCTGCCAGGAGCAGCTTAAGGCAGAAATGCAGACCGTGTGTGCAAGGGAAACCGGGAGGTTACAGCATCAATACAGAGCATAGGGGAGCTGCTGGACATTGGAGATGTCTCTTTTGTATCCTGACCACAGGTGACAATGAAGCCTGTCCCTGAGTCAAGCCTAATGGTAGAGAAAATGTACATTGTGTGAAAGAAACCCAGGCAGTACCACATGCTCCTTTCCACTGAGATTAACAGGACACCAATGAAGATAACCAGGGCTGGGTTTGTTCCCCAAAATGTACTTGAAGTCTGAGGTAATGAGACCCACTGTTCAAGGATGGAATGCACTGGTCCTGCTCGCATCCATGTCCATCTCATCTGGATTTAGAGTGGCTCCCAGGATGTCACTGGGTTTTAGAAAGACCAAAGTGGAATATGTGAATGGATACTGCCATTCCTTAGGTGTGTGTTTGATGTGGTTGGTTTCGGCATAAGAAATAAAAGTGGTGGTGGTTTATTTTTTTACTGAAGAAGAAATTTGGGTTATTTTTGCACTATGACAAGGCTCAACAGAGGCAAAGCTAGGGGAAATCACAGGACAGGTCAGCAGACTATATGAGCATAGAACCAGATCATCTTGTTTCACATATGCTAGATGCTGTATGATAGGCCTTGGTCATCCCGGAGATTATGGGGGAGGTACCTGACAGGCTTAGCTCCTTCAGGATCAGGGGCTTGGTCTGAGGGGAGCAAGGCAGCCCTGTATTGGCTGATGCAGTCATTGGAGCAGAGACTTGTAAGTGCATGCTTTGGGCACTATAAGACCAGCTGAATGTCCCTGGACAGTTTGAGGCTGAGAGAGAAGATCTTCTTCACCAATCTGCTGTAGCCTCTCTGGGGCCTTCAACCCAACCTCCATGGCAAGCACAGCAGAAGCATGCCATGACAGGCTGTCAGGAGCACAAGATAAACAGGCTGTACTGGGTTAGTCCAAAGGGCCATCCAACCCACTACCCTACCTCCAACAGGCAGACTGGGAGCAGTACTGGAACAGGGCGAGCACCATTGTGGGCTTTAATGTGAAAGAAAGAGAGACTGTATCCCACTTCTTCCAGGGCCAAACAAGCATCAGCTAAGCACAGCACGAAGCCAAAAAGAGCAGAAGTTACCTGTACTCAGTGTGCACCATTTTCCTCACAGTCTTTGATAGGATCTTTGTGCCTTGTATTGCAGTCCTCTCCTAGCAACGTTTTGTTGCTACATGGCTTTTTCCCGGGAACTCTGATATCCTGAGATCAGAAGTCACCCACCAAACAGGGCAAGAAGGAAAACACACAGCTAGTGAATTTACCAGGGCACGGGCTCTAGCATTGGCAGTCTTTGAACATGGGCAGGCTCCTGGCAGGGTGCTGGTCTCCACCAGCTAGTGCCCTCCCAGGCACTGTCCAGCTGTGATTTGTGGGGGGAGCACAGGCAACACACTGTTCCCCATAAGCAGAACAGAGGAGGCCTCATCGTGCTGTGGTGGAAGAGGTTTGGGACATTTCAGCATGAGCCATGCCCTACAGCTTGAGTTTGCTTGAATATACTTGTATGGGCATAACCGCGGAAGCCCATCGAAGGATACCAAAGGGAGCCTGTTTCAAAGAGAAACTCAGAAACTGCAGATCAGTGGAGTGCCCTCCGATGCTCAGTGCTTAGCCAGACTCACCGAGCGAGAGCCAGCACCTGGGCCCATAAATCCACAGCCGAACCATAAAACCAGAACTTGAGCATCCAGTTTAACGTGGACCCAGGGAGTCATTCTCTCCTTCTGGCTGCCAGCGTGCAGCACTGGCTCGGCCTCACAAGCAGCCCTGAGCCTCTGTGCGAGGCAGCCGGCAGCCCTCCCACCACCCCACCCCAGCCGAGCAGGGTGCAGGGTCCCGCCAGGTTCTCCTGTCTCCACGGGAAGGCTGCGAGGCATAGCGCATGTGGGGAGGGTGAGCGGGCTGCATCTCATGTCTCCTCTCCCTTTGTATGTACCTCCTGGTACGATTATTAAACACAAATTACAAAAGATGTGACCCAAACGATCTTTATTTCTTCTTTCACTGAGCGGTGCCTGCAGGGTCCTGATTCTGAATTCCGTTTCAATTACTGATACCATTTTAACACAAAGCAGCTTCTGTCTGCAATTACCGGCACTGACGGTGGCGCAGAGACAGCTCCGGTGGCAGAACACAAAAGCCTGGCACCTTCCGCATGTTTAGAAACTTTCATTTGCTGTGATTAAAGGCAGAAGATGCGGGAGTTGTCTGTCTGCAGAAGTGCACTGTACACCGCACACGCTCCTTCACGGTACAGTCCCTGAGAAACCAGCCCTCAGCACTCACCTCCACCAATCACTCAGAAGGACTTTAACTGATGTTCCAGCTGATATTATGCAGACAGACTGACAGAGTTAACCCCATCATGCCTTAGCTTAGCAAGGAAGCTCTCTGCTTTTACTGCTGGTAAAACCGAGCAGCCTGAACCACAGAGACACCGGTATGGGCTGGGGCACAGAGCAATGCAAAGATGAGTGTTTTTATTTTACACTGCAAAGCTAAAACACTAGTTAACAATTTACAAAATACACTGTCTTCACTTGCAGCTGAAATGCACTCTCCTATAAATACAAGGGTAGGAAATGCTACATATATTACTGGCACAAATTAACACAGGGAGAGGTGAAGAGGAATCCCAGAGCCAAATGAAACTGGTAACAGGAAACACACATCTGCTGGAGTTGGCAATTACCTAAGACAAGAGGGGTTGACACCTGAAATCGTGGGGCAGGGACCCAGCTTTGCATCTTGTTGCAAAACCAGCAGCTCCACCCACACAGCATCCTCTGGTTCTCAAGCAAAATTCACAGCGACTGCAGTTTTGACAGCTAAAGTCAAACACAATGGAATTCAAAGAGTACATTTCCGTGCAGTGGCTGCACATCACTCCCTGCGGCTGTATCTGAGAGCCCCTTCTCTGCCTTGAGCTAGGGCACTGCCTGCGTGCTGACCCACCGACAGCCACACACACCCCAGGGTCACCCAGGCCTGGGGCCAGGGAGGCAGACACTGGCCCTCTTTTGCCCAAGTCATCTAGGTTAGTTTTTGCTGCTGCTTCTTCAGCGTATGTGGCTGTGTCTCTTTGTCCCTCAGCCTCCTCCACAAGCTCATCTTGCTTGTGCATGAGCCTCGAGCTTATTCTCATCTTTGAGACCCGTTCCTTCCTTTCTGTCCAGCCTCCACCAATGACACCTGCTTTGTTCCCCCTCGTTCCCTTTTCCCACACCATACATAACGTACCAACCATTTTCCACATGCTCTTTAACACCACTGCTCTCAATGGAGTCTCTGCAGACCCAGGAAGAAGCTGATCGCAGGTGCTGCCAGCTGGTGAGAGGTCTTGTTCACATTTATTTTGTTAACCAGTTTGCTCTTTTTCCCCTTGCCTGTTCCTTGCCATGTGGTTTATTTTTCTCAGGCAGTGATTTATTTCTTTCTCTCGTATGTTTGTTCAAACACGAGTGCACAGCACCAAGCACATGTGAGCACTGCAACGATGTGCAGTGCGAGTGTGCAGCCAGGGCAGCCCTGGCAAGCCCAAGCCCACACGGCAGGCAGAGATGCTGCATCCCAGGGAAGGCCGTGCTGCAGCTCAGCAGCAAGGCGTAGGTGGCTGACATGCCTTGGCTAGGTTGGCACAGGCATGGGGAACACTGGCCATGGAGGCCCTGGCTCTCAGAGGTGACACAGTGCCCGGCCAGAGCTGCCTGCCCAGCTGTGACCCTCGGGAAGACACTGTCATCTTTCCCCTTCAAAACTCTCCCATAGGTTGCATGGATGGAACGAGTCTTGAGACTCTTGGCCACAAAACAGGACTTAAGTTGGTGGTTTGGAGGTCAGGAAGGTGGTTTGCACCCCCTTGCTGCACAATCCCCATTTTCCGACAAGCCCCTGGGGCCCCTCAGGCTCCACGGCCCCATTGGGGAGTGAAATGGGGACATTAAATCTCTCAACCCCTAACGACAGCGCTGGAAAGGTCTCTGCCCCAGCAGTGGCTGGTGCCCAAATTCCCACTGGTTTTCCCCATCTCACCCTGTGGTGGGGCAGCACGTTTCACGTGGGCCCAGCCGAGCTGCTGTCCCCAGGAGCCAGCGGAGGGTGAGGAGGGGGCAATTTACAGCCGTGGTTATTGAGTGGTGTGTGAGCCATTTGTCACGCTGAGCCCTGGCACCTTGTTCTACCTGTGTTGTGCGTGTTTTATTGGTGTTGAGCAGAGGGAGGCCGGAGCAGAGGGGAGTCTGGGAGGAAAGGCACTCAAGTGAAAAATGAACCGAGCCAAACAGGATTGAGAAAGAGAGAGAGAGAGACATGCAGGGGAAGGGGGTGAAGGGGCCAGGTTATAAAACACAAGACAAATGTCCCCACTGGCAGCAGGGTTAGGGAAAGAGAGAGGGAAAAATGAAGGGGGGCAGGGGAGGAAAAAGAAAGAGAATAAAGACACTGCCTTGTGGCCAGCACTATCCTAGTGGGATCGGCGATGCACATGTAGTCAGAAAAATAATTCTCAGTTTAACGAAGCAAGAAGAGGGGGGCGGGAGTGGAGGAAAGCTACAGATCCAAATGGAAAGTGCCCCAGGGTGTCCAATCTGCTGGGTTTAAAAAAAAAAAAAAATCATTTTGCCTCATCCCCCTCCTTCCCCCACCGGGGAGCCTGCTCCTTCCCCATCCCCCCAGCCGCCACCACCAAAAGGAGTGGGACTGGGGGGAGAGCAGAAGGTCTGTTTAGAATTTCACATCCCTTCCATCCTGCTCCCTCAGTGCTAAACTTTTAAGACAAAATCATAAAACGAGGTGCTTTGTTGGTGAGGCAGATTCAGAGATCTTCCTGTTAGGAACAAGAAAGGAAAAAGAGAGACAGAGAGCGAGACAGAGAGATAGTTAGATGGAGGGCTGGCTTTGTGCTTGCAACAAGCCACTAAAGGTGCATTTTTAATTAAATTTATACAAAATGTGTCAGTTTTATCTCTATGTTTCAAACCCGACTCTTTTCTATCAAAGTAAAGTATTGATCTTCACTGCCCCAAGCTACCCGACTGAATTAAACAGAATAAATAGAAGAAGGACTGAAAGGGCTTAGAAACAACTGCAGAGAGGCGAATGTTTAATGGCTCCACAGTCATTTGCTGCAATTAAAAAACAAAACCGTTTAGAGGGGCTGTTAACACCTTGAAGTCTGAAAATCCTCACTTCAAAAAAGCCCCAAAACAGCTTCCAGGCAAAACATTTTAATTGCCATAAATACTTCCAACCTCAGCCATCACTGGTGCGTGTGTACGTTGTACAGATAGACAAACAGATCCCTGGGCCCAACAGGGCAGGACCCACTCAGCTGGTGAGATACAGGTATGCTCTATATGGCACAGAGACACCTCCAGTCAAGAAAAGGCGTGTATCCAGTATGACCCAGATACATACCCACTTCATGTAAGCAAAAAAAACATTTATCTGAGAAGTTAAGGATGGACGTTTTAGACCCACACACGTATTCCAGGTCTGTTTGCCTAATGTGATGTTGCCTATACTGAACATTATTCTCAAAACTGGTCATACTCAATTGCATGTCATGCAAGTCACAGGCATCTTACAAAGCTCTCTCTGTGCCTGTCTTATGTCACAAGAAACCATCACAGACTTTGTGCTGCAACCAGTCCCACTCAATTAAGAACTAAGTGTGTTGGGGCTGGGGTACCCTGTGACAAGAGCCTACAGCCCCTGGGACAGACAGGGCCCACAATTTCGTTAAAGGCTCTTGACCATCATGTGACTTTAAAAAAAAAACTCAACACATTTGCTTGGTTACTCTTAAGGCAATGTGGTACTGTGTGACTTACCAAAGCCTTTCTGAATGGCCTGTGCATCCCTCAGCATGGAGAAGATTTCCCATCCCTACTCTGTGGTCCTCTTCTGCTGAGCTCAGCAGAAGAGCTTGATTTGGGGGACTCTGTAGAGAGAGACAGCAGCAGGCTGAAGAGCCTTATCGGCTTCAGGCTTCCAGAGTTTGCATTGGAAAATAGTTTGGCACATTGACAACTCATCCCTTTCCCTGGGTATTTCTGGGACAAGGGGAGCAGGCTTATGGTAGGAAGCTGTTTTTGCAGGAGATGGTTACGGTTTCCTTACTCAGCAGGGGTACTACCAGGTGGGCAGTGTGCTGTGCTGCTCCTGGGGAAGGTGTTTTGTACAGAGACTATGACGTTTTACTTCGTGTGTTTGAAAATCTGGAAGGAGCTGTGTAGCCTGAAACCAGCTTTTGGTTGAAAAGCAAAAGAAAACGAATACACTGTCCTTGTATATCATTTCAGTTAGTTAGTGAAGTAATGTGGCTGAGGCACTGGATGGATGCTTGGAGGGGCTGGATTCAGTTCCTAGCTGTGTCACAGTCTTACTGTGGGACCCTGGAGAACTTGCATTATCAGCCCATGACTCTGGTCCCTGTGTATGAAATGAAGAGCATCCAGTCCCCTTCACAAAGGGACAGACAGGGTCTTAAGTCTTTGGCACCATGTGTTTGAAAGCCATGGAGGTCAGTAAGAGTACCTCTATGGGGCATAGAGCAATATAGAGGGGCAATACCAGAGATGGTTTTGAAAGAGCTGGGTCAGATCCCTGAAGAAGGGGAGCCACAGCACTCAGCTGGGCAAATCCAGGCTGCTTCTCATCCCTCTGGGTTAGACGGAGTTTGCTATCTGGACTAGCTTTGAGCTAGTTCAGGTATAGCTACAATGGCCTGAACTGTTATCACCCATTTATTTAGCAGGTTGATTCACCAAGCCATACAGCCATCTGTACACATAACCCCACAGGCCACAGGGAGCCACAAGCTTAACTCCAGTTTGCTGCTTTGGAGCTTGAAGCACTTAGAAGGTTGCTTGACTTGCCAAATTCTTTGGCAATTTCCCAAGGCACTTTTCTGGCTTTGTGGGTAGTTGTAATGATCAAAGCAAAACTTCAGCCTGTCACATGGACTGCAAGTCCATCTTTTTTGGCTGATTCAAAGTGTCCCACAACACCAAAAAAGGTGTCCCTCATCATTTCAGGGCCAAAAACCATCCTGAGAATTTTCCTTACTTGGATCTGAAGGAGGGTTGATTTTTGCTGAAGGAGCAGGGTCAGATAATAAAAGCTCTGACCAGTTATTAATGCACCAGTTTAGGCAAGCGAACTCTGCATTTTCTCATCTTTCAAACATTTTGTTCAACATTAAGTAATGATCATTCATTGTCTGCTATCAATAACTGGATACAAAACAGCCAGACTCTGTAGTTTATTTTCCAGCACTGGGTAGAAGAAAAGTAAGGGAAAAGATTTTCTGTGAGCAGCAGGACGTTTCACAGGGAAGCAACAGCATGAATGTCACCATGCACAATTCCTGCCTGCGATTGTTACAGAATCACATGTTTTTAAAGGATCTTTTAAGCCATGCGCATGGGTTTGTATTGTGGCAGCTCCCACACCAACATCTGAACTGCAGGTTAACGTTCATCCCAGTCAGCTGAAATGCTCAAAAGCAACAGAAGCACAGGGACAGAAGCCAGCATGCTCTGCTTGACAGGATTTCAGAGCTACGCTCTCGCTTGAGCATCAGGAAGTTCTGCCCTATACCCTTCCTGGGTCCGCAGCCTCTCAGGGGTGAAACAGCCCTACAAATCTGAGCCAGTTGCCATATTCTGTAGCAGAGGGTACATACGCATTCAGTCAATGCTGCAACTTGTGCATCTGAAATGAACCGTTTGGGAACCAACAAATATGCATTTTTAGCGCTAAGGTTGAATACTCCTGCTGCTTATGGCCGAGCTCCTGCTGCTGCACTTCAGAGCGTTTTGCTTTGTTACGGACCCCTGATTAACACTTTCTAAGCATTTCAGCCCACACTCCAGTCACTTTACAGATTGCAATGAATGCAGATTTGAGTTTATGGGTTCATAAAAGTGTGAATTAGCACAACAATTTTCCCGCAGCCCATTTGCACAGCCCTTCCTCGAGTGACCTGTCCCTTCAGACAACACAAATATTTCAGCTCAAGTGAACTGCCCGGCGAGGCATTTTTAGGAGACTAGAATGAGATCTGTGGCCCCAGGAAGCAATGCCTGTGGGAGCACAAAGCAGGAGCGTCACTGTGAAGCCCAGCGCTTGCATCAACATTAGAAAGCGCTGAGAAGCAAAGTCCTTTAGCCTCTGTAGGAACTGCAGTGATCCCAGCAGCCCCAGCAGTGCCACCCACACAGGCTCCGAGCCTGGCATTGCTATTGCCACCCATTCTAAGCAGAGAGGGGCGAGCAGAGCTCCCCTGCCTGCCTTGCACTGGTGCAGTGATGCCTCTCGCCTCCAGTACAGACGTAGTCGCACAGCCCTGCACCAATACACTGGGTCAGACACAGAGTCCCCAAGATGAGCACCTCACAGTGACCCAGTGCTGTGCTTCTCCGCACACATGCGCCCTAATCTCTTCCAGCCTCTACTCTGACATCCCATATCTTTGTGCTGTGGAAAACACTGTGACCCGGTAATCTGCCCCTTTTCCTGCTCTCTGCATATCACTGGTGTGATCAGGCCTATCTCTGCATGGAGGAGGGGCTGGCTGACCAAATTTCTTTAATTAAAAGAAAAAGGATCAGGTTTATTCCAGATAAGCAGGCAGGATTAAAATAGACAGAAAGAATAGACAAGGGGCAGCTGTCAGCACTCCAGCCGATCCGGCGTGATTATTAATAACGATAAGCAGGAGAAGAGGGCTAATAAAAGGATAATGAAGTGGTCCTGAAAGTGACAGGAGATGGAGCCTGATAAGAGGGCCTGCGGCCCGGATCTGCTCTGGCCCCAGCGAAGTCTGAGCAGAGCGGCCTGATGGGGCAGATCTGGGTAGCAGGGCACCAAGAGGAAAGGTTTCATCCCCCCAGGGACCACAGCAGAGATTAATGGGCTCAGGAGCTCTGGACGTCAGTGTCATACAGCATTCATGACTGAATCAATCAGGATGCTTCCCAGGCTGTGGACGCACGGAGTGCGGGTCATCCCCCCAGATAAAGCACGGCCCTGGGAGGACTGGTCTTGCCAGGGCAGCTGACTGTGGATCCCTCGTGGTGTCCCACAGCTGGGATCCTGCCTCGGCCCTCGCTCAGCACTGCACAGTGCCAGCACAGCCCGGGACTGGGATACCACGCTTTGAAAGGGAGCAGAAGTGGAAGAAGCTGCTGAGGTGTGGGGGCAGTTGCTGGGAGACCACAGAAGCAGCGTGGGACATCTCTGCCCTGTCTGGGGATCACCCACTGCTCTGGTCTCTCCTGGCTCTGCCAGCTCTCCAGGCCAGGAAAGTGTCCCATATTCCAGGCAGTTGTCCAAAAAGGTGGAAGGATGTGGCTGAAGAAAGAGCAGCCAGTGGAGGGTTGGCTCTGGGTGCCCTTTCCCAAGGGAAAGCTCACACACAGAGCATGGAGCACAGGCAAAGACTGCTGCAGCCTGGAAACAACACAGTGCACCCAGCTGTACTAGCTGGATACAGCTACTGGCCATGGCGCAGGTCGGTGGAGGGGAAATAAGGTATGGAAAGTTATTTCCTAGGAGCCATTAAACAGACAATGAAATCCCACCTAACAGCAAATTCAACCTCTGTCCTCTCTTTTGAGGAGAGGATCAAATCATCTGTAGAGATGCACTGGGAAACAAGAGCCTCATAATATGTCAGATGGCTGGAGAAGGGAGGAGTGGGTCAGGGAATGCTGTAGGAGGAATTAAGGCTGTTTGGGAAAAACTGGATTAGTTTCCATTCAAGTCGGTCTCTTTTCTATTCAAACGTCCCCTTCTCCCTCCCAAGTCTACAGCATTTCTCCTTCTTCAGAGCGAGAAGGACTCTGGCCATGGGCTGTGACATCCCACCCAGGCCAGCAGGCAGGCAGGCGGGCGGCTGGGTGTGTGCTCAGCTGGAGCAGCCACGCCACCCCCATGCTCAGCCACGGGCAGGCGGCGAGCAAGGCCCGAGAGAGGAGCGGGGAATACGGGCTCTGGCTCACTCTGCCTGGGGCTGCGCTCCCGCCACTCCGGGTCACCGCGGCAGATGCTGGGAGCATATGCCATGAATTAATTCCACTTTCCCTGAGACGCTCGGTGAGAGGAACGGCGGTGCCTTTCCAACTTATTAACATAGGAGCTCCCCCCACCTCCCATCACTTTGTCACACTTAATAAAACAGCCAGCCAGAGTCCCTTTAAGAGGATTTTTAATGGAAAGTTGCTGGGTCTGGCTTTTTTTCAGGTTTTATTTTCTACATTTTTTTCCAGTGCTGCGTATGCTGTCTCAGACCAATATTCCCCCACCACCGACAAACTGCACTCTAGTAAGGCACCTCCACCAAGAAAGTCTATAAATATTGTATCTATTATTATAAGCAAAACCAGAGATTCCTAAAACTGATAGGACCTAGAATTAATTTTTCCTTTGTGCACTTCTTTTACTTCATCTGTGATGAGGCTCGCCATTTGCCTGGGTAGTCTATTGAGCTCTGAGCCTGCTAGAGGCTATCTGCGGGTAGGTATTTACACCCATCCAGAATCCCAGCAAGTCCTTGGGCAGACACCCCAGATCAGCTCACTGAGCTAAACATGCTGTTGACAACACACACTTCAACGGGTTTGCAGCTCTCCCTCAGCAATGTATGAACAGCGCAGAACAAAGAGTAAGCAGGACACAAGACTCTCTACATTGAATTGCCATCTTCGAATTGAAGATGGGAAACACTCATCAGGTATATGAAAGCCATGTTTGAATCGGGAACTTGAGATTCCTCGTTTCTAACCCTGATTCTGCCACAGATTTGTTGTGTGGCCCCGGGCACACCACCGCATCTCACTTTACCCCTCTGTGATACAGGTCTGTGGAGACGAAAGGAATTACTGCTCTATTCCTCAGCTAGGCACAGCCCGCAGGGCTGATCTGAGTTCCTAGGAACCAGGTGCGCTGTTCTGAAAACCGCTCTCACTTCTCACCTCACCTGAGGATCAACCAGAGCTACACTTTTGCAGGCTACAAGAAAAAATTTACACCTGCCATTTCTTCCTTTGCACACTCTTTCCACAGGACTTTTCAGACATGCAGGTTCCTGAGGCAGCTTTGTCACAGCCAATACACACTGGTGCGTCACCACGAGCCAAGAGCTGGCCTGGGCATACAAAAGCACCTCATCATTTCTTTTTAGCAAGGAGAGTAACAGGAGCAGGTTCTCCTCTGACAGCACCAGGACTTGAGAGAGGAGAAGCAAGAGGTCTCAGTCACCTTCCCAGCACTGCAATGAAAACACGACTGTGGAAGGAAGGTGGGTGGGAACAGCTTGCTGGAGGAAGGCCAGGAGCCAGACGCTCACCTTCCCTCCCCCAGCGGGGGAAGGAATTGAAAAGACATGGAAACAAGTCTCAGTCTATTAAGTTTATTGAAGGAAATTAAAAAGACAACTTGATCACAGTGCACATAAATACTGAAGCAAGGAGAAAATATCTGACAGCATGGCTTAACTGGGAAAGGTGAAAGCATAAGCAGGCTTAGGGAACAGAAAATGAAACTCAAAAACTGAGTATAGAAATAAAACAGATTTTGAAACTGTTAGAAAAACTAACCAGGGAAGACTTTCAAATATACTGTCTGCCTTTCTAAAAGACAGGCAAAGCTCAGCCACATCTCACTGGACTCTGCCATGGCCTGTATTATAGCAGGTCAGAGTAAATGATCAAAGCCACCTCTTCCCACCTTAAAATAGATGAGGCTGTGATTTTTTTTCAAGCCCTACTCTCAAACTCTGCCCGCGTATTTGCTGGGCTCCCAAGGTCCCAGAGTGGGCACAGGCCTGGCCCACACACACTTGCCTCCTAGCCCAGAGCATCCCTGCCCAGGGTCCCAAGCCAGAGGGGGTAGCCAACAGCACCCAGCCCCAAGCACACTCTTCTGGGAGATTTTATGTGGCTTTAGAGCAGCTCCTCCAGCATAACATGACCACTGCTCATCAGCAAAGGCCTCATTCAACTCCCACTATGCTTTTCTTGTGCTCTGTTCTGTCCTGGCTCTCCACCAGCACCTGCTCTGGCCTCACTCCCCTCCAAATTTTATGCATACTCTGTTCCCAAATCATTCAACCTCCTTGATCCTCTTGCCCCTACCCTGCCTTTCCCAGAAACCCCACTCTTGCTCCTGGCCCCCTCCTCCCCACACCCTGCCTCAAATGGCCCTCCCCAAGCCCTCGCACATTCCTACCTCTCACCGTCTCCAGGAGGATCTCTGGGGTCCGATGTCCCTCCTGCTCTTGTTTCAAGGGGTGCTCTCATCTTCCTCTTGACTCCTGTAGGGTCCCTGTGGCCTCTGAGGGGCTGAGCACCTCGGCACAGCCCCGCTCCACTTCTCATTCCTCCCTGCTGGGAGAACAGCCGGACAGGAGTGCTCTGCCTACCCAAGATGATCAGAGCAGCTCTTGGAGGCAGAAGATGGCTCTGCGAGCATTCCTGGAGACAGCCCAGGATTGTTGGTGCAGTGCACAGCTGCTAGAGGAGCAATAGGCTTGGCATGACTCCTGCACAGAGCACTCAGTAGCTACAGTCCTAACTACTGCTTAGTTACCCACTCTTAATGCTCCATGTGGCCAGCAATGCCACCTCCCCCATGCCACATATCACACACCATACCTCAGAGGCTGGGCAACCAGAAACAATGGATTCATAGTTCACTGTTGTGCTTTAACCCCAGCCAGCAACTAAGCCCCACACAGCCACTTGCTCACTCCTCTGCAGGGGGATGGGGGAGAGAATCAGAAGACTAAAAGTGAGAAAACTCGTGGGTTGAGATAAAGACAGTTTATCTAGTAAAGCAAAAGCCGCGCACACAAGCAAAGCAAAACAAGGAATTCACTCACTACTTCCCATTGGCAGGTGAGTGTTCAGCCATCTCCAGGAAAGCAAGGCTCCATCACGCGTAACGGTTACTTGGGAAGACAAACGCCATCACTCCAAACATCCTCCCTTCCTTCTTCTTCCCCCAGCTTTATATGCTGAGCATGACGTCATATGGTGTGGAATATCCCTTTGGTCAGTTGGGGTCAGCTGTCCCAGCGGTGTCCCCTCCCAACTACTTGTGCACCCCCAGCCTGCTCGCTGGTGGGATGGTGTGAGAAGCAGAAAAGGCCTTGACTCTGTGTAAGCACTGCTCAGCAATAGCTAAAACATCCCTGTATTACCAATGCTGTTTTCATCACAAATCCAAAACATAGCCCCATACTAGCTGCTATGAAGAAAATTAACTCTATCCCAGCCAAAACCAGCACATTTACCCACTCTCGTGCCTCAGGCCTGGGCATTTTCAGCTTTTGTGGTCATTGAAAACTGGTTGATTTGCACTGGGTGACTGCATGGTTTTATGAGGTGACCCAAAAGCGCAAGGCCTCCTATGCTTTGTGACACTGACTGAAGGGGGAAGGGTGGGCTCACCTCTCAGCCTCCCTTTCTCTCTCTGCTCATGTTGTTTCCCTGCCCTCCTCCTCAACAAACCGTAGGCAAGCGCAGCATTGTAGTAGGAAGACAGTTACTTCGCTGGTAGTGACATGGTGCAGAGACCCAAGTTTCAGTGGGGGTACTGGTAGTCTGTTTTGGGCCGCTCCTGCAACCACCAAAGTTTGTCCTCTCATTCTCAGGGCACAGAAAGTTATGTTCGCTTCATGCTTCAAAGAGGTTAGAGTCTCACTGGAAGCGGATACCACTGAATAAGGTGATAGCAGGCAACCAGCTTATAGGAGCAGTGTGGATTAGAACCTCAGATCAAGTAAAAGGGAGAGAACCCACACTGGATGGTCCTACAGTTTGCAATTGAGAGGAGAGTGCCTCTGCTTTCTCTGTGATCTTTGAAGGATGAACTGAGCAAATCCATGTCCCATCCCCTCCTCCCTTTACCATTCTCTTCCTCTCAGGCTGGCTTGTGGGGTTTTTCTGATCTACTAAACTACTTTAATTTGCTGATTTTTTTTTTTCCTGGAATGTAGGAAGCATTCTAAATTCTCTTTGGCCCAGAACCATAGGTGTCACAGAAAAATAGATGCTAGCTCAGCTGGGAAGCTTCTGTTCATACCAAAAAAGGTTTCTCTGCTCAGAGAAAGACTTCAGGATTATCCTCCATACACTGGCCTCCCAAGCTTCTGTCTCACCTAGTTTTCTAGTTATAGACGAGATTTCTTGGTTGTAAAAAACTTAGTGTCTCCTTGAGACAGACGAGCCTCCCCTTATTTTGGTCACCCCAGACTGGGACCCAATTGCTTCTCTCCTGTTGGTAGAATTGTTTGGCCTATCAATCAACTCTGATCTGAAATTTTGCAGATTACTGAGTTCAGTGAGTTATTTGACCTGTCCTGCTGCCCGTACAAGGGTGGGGATGCAGTGCTCTATTAGACCAACCAAACAAGCTAAGAAAAGCAGCACAGCAAGCCTTTCTCCCAGCACCTGCACTGTCCCCCAGAAGTATATAGCAAGATTCTCCACCAGGACAAGGCTTTGAAGGACATTGGCTTAGAAGTCGTGTTACTGTTTCCTGCAAATAATGACCATGGTTCTATGGGGACAGGGCATTAACAGCTAAATGGATTTTTCTTTAGATGGCAATAAGAGTGGGTTACTTGGTTCCAAAGAGACACCCATCAGGGAGTTACCTTGTTTCACAGCAGCAGGCTCCATTCTTTCACACACGTGGAATAAACAGTATTTTCTTTGCAGACTACCTATTGCCTGAAGCTATCTCTGTTCAGGCTGTGATCTCATCTGATTGCAAAAGCTAAGCGGGGTTAGGCCTGGTCAGAACTTAGCGGGGACACCTCAAGGGAAAAAAGAGGTTCTGTAAGAAGCCGTGTTGGCAGTTTAATAGGGACTGCTGCTTCCTCTGAGTCAATACAGAGGTAATGTTCCAGGAGAGAGGTTAAACTAGCAGGGGATGGCTGGAGGCTGCTGGATGAAATGTAAAACGGGTATCCTGACAACTTGTGGCATCTGTTGTGAGGAAGATGGTAATCTTGATGTCCTAGGCAAACAAATCCGATCAGCCTAAGCTTCTCTGATAGCCAACAGTGAAAAGCACAGTCCATTGTAAGATGGTCCACCCTAGAGAGGCTGCATTTTGGTAGAGGAAAGATTGACTGTTGCAGTTATCTGTAAAGGTGCTAGTGAGGTGGAAGTGACTGTTCATAAGTAAATATTTTATTGTGTTTAGAATTCTTAATCTCTTTTGAGAACAAAGATTTTTATTACAAAATACCCAAAACTTCTCCTGAGCCAGTTTTCCTATGAAGCAAGGTCCTATTTAGTTTCATGTCTGAAATAAATTCTCAAATACAAACAAGTGAATAGAAAATTAAAGTGCTAAACTATTTACAGGGGATGCATGTATGAGGCGTCTGGTGTACCAGTGCTCTAGGGCAGACTGAAGTGGTCCTCTCTCTCAGACTGTCCCAGGTCCCACTCAGTCACCAGTTCTGAGGACACCTCTGTGAAGACATGGTCCCAATTCCAGCTGACATCATCCTACGAAGAGGAAAAATACAAACATGCTGAAACGTTACTGGTGACACCCAAAGGTCTCTGAACGATGCCAAATATTCAAGATGAACAGCAAACTAAATGGCAACTGCCCCTGCCAGGGGAGTCCCAGATTCAGTTGGCTAGAACAAGAATCCTAGCCAGAATGAAATGTGAATCTCTGCTATAATTTAAAGATTTTGACAGAATTATTCATGTTCCAGAATTCCGTAAAGGACAGATTTTTTGACACCTGTTAATCTTAGATACTCCCAGGCAGGCTGTAAAGAGAAGCCATAAAAATCTGCCACCCTTCTGCACGTCTGCTGAAGCATCTGCAATTCTGAGCTGCAGAAATCCTTTGTTGCAAGTCCTGAGCCTCTGCCCCCCCAGTTGTATTGAGGTTGTTCTGTCCTGCTTTAACACATCCCTCTGCCCACACCCCAAATGCTTTCTGCTTTTGTCCCTCTGTACCACCCAGCAGAACTACCTGGAGCTCATGGTGGCTACCAAAAGACAATACACAGAGCACTGTTTCTGCAGGGATCTGTGACAGTGCTAGGCCCTTCACATTTTCCTTACTCGCTCTTTCATACTGAAGGGGGCGAATCATAGCGATGCCATAATCTCACACAGATAAAGCCTTATATACCTTTAAAATAATCTGCTGGGGAAATCAGACCTCCATCCTCTTGGACAAGCTCCTCTTCACAGGCTCCTCCTCATCTCCCTCCTCCACCCGACTGACAAAGGCTTACTTTCCAAGTATAGTCTGAGACACATAAGAAGCTTTTGCCTTGCTGGTGTTCCCACAAAAGAAAGACTCACCTCTCGTACTTCATGCTCTGGAGCCAAAACTTTGGTGAGAAGCTTCAGGTCAACCTCTCCATCCTATGAACACACACAGTCACAGTCTTACAGACAGTGATAAAGTGGACACCATCATTTCACCAGGTAGGTCTTGCTAGAGATAGACACATTTGCCTCATAAGGGGCATGTACTTTGTCCAGAACAACAGCAGGAGCCTCATCTAAGCAGCAGATACCATACCCACACTATTTACAGACACAAACAAGCATGAAAGCCACACTGCAGAGAGGAACAGACTTGAAAGCAGACTGGAAGTTGTTTGGATGATAGGGCTGTGTATTTTGTGCAGCTGAGTATCGCTGTGGAGGATGATGGGAGCCTGGAAGGACAGGGAGTCGCATGGGTCACCCCATAGCAACATCCACTTACCAGAGTCTGAAAGGCAGCATACTTCATAAGATCTTTGTCCAGGTCATGGTAGGTCAGCACTCGGTTCACCTGCACACTGCAACCAGAAAGGGTCAAAGAACAAGCCTGGGTGAGTGTGGAAGCACATTTGAGGACAAGGGTGGCATGAACAGGAATCTGGTGACACCCATCTCAAGTGTCCACATCACCCACGTGGACTCTCGAGATGGGTGTCCCCAGACAGAAGCAAATCTCATTCAGCAAATGAACAGTCTGACAAATCTGCATGCCAGGCTGTGCGCATGCATAAAAATAGGTTGTGGAGTGACCACAGACTCCCTCAGAGAAGCCAGCACGCCAGAGAGAAGATCCACAGACTAGCTGCAAGGGCAAGAAAGAAAACAGGAACGTAGTGAACATTGGAACAGCCCCAGGAGGCTCTGAGAGCCCCACCATACAAACTACAGAATAGCAGGGACCTTGTGATTTCCATGTCTGAGCTGAGTCACAGCTATCAAATACAGTTTCTTAAAATGTAGCCTCCAAAGAGAAACACGGGGTAGGGAGGTAATACACTGTTGTGCCATGCTTCCCTTCACAGGTGATGCAATACTATAGAAAAGATCTATATTAATTTAATTTGTTTGTGTCTGTCCATGAAAATTACTTGTCTTTTCTGTTGCAGGGAGACTATGGATACAGGAGGAACAGATGGGATTATAAAAAAAAAAAAAAAGAGAGAAAACAAAGACCTGAAGTCTGGTGAGAGACAAAGTAATTTTAAATTTTCTACTATAAAGTGTCATTTAATTTTGTTAACAGCTATTTAACTACAATACCTACTCCTTACTTGTGAGAGAGGCATCTGTGGTCAGGAGTAAGATATCCCACCCCTCCAAATAAGGGTCAATAGAAATCCCAGTCTGTGATCTCGGCAATAGGTCCAACAGGGCAGAGAAGACTTTACCGATACGTTTATGATAAAACCCCCAAAACTTTCATTTTTTAAAACTTGCTGGTCTCCCTTGAGCTAACCCCAAGACTATTCTGATAACACCTTCAAACAACAGGATCATACTTTGCAAATTAACTAAGCGCTTGAGTAAGAAGGATATCCTGTGGAAGGCAAAGCAGCTGACGACCGTGCATAATCAAAGCGTGTGTGATAATACACGTGTACTGGAGGCATCTGAGGTTATACAGGCAACCTTAAATCAAGCAATTCCTAACTTTTGAGAGTTTGATTTTGCAACATCAAACATGCTAGTCTAATGTAGGTTTTGTATATATAGAGAGAATATGCAGTAATTGCTTTCTCTGTGTAATAGGAAACAAGAAGTTTGCACTGTTCAGCTTGGAGCCCCACTGCCACAATAGACAGCATCGAATCCTGCTGAATAGCACTGCCACTGACATCCAGAGAGAGCATGAGATAAGACGGAGTTTAATTTCACCAGCCATTTCACACTGCTGATGGAGAGTCTCAAGAACACCTGGCAGTGATCTTACCTGGGGGGAGCTGCCACTTGCATGGCCAGATCTTCCTCCTGGACTTCCTCCAAGTCAGGGATCACAGGAATGTCTGCAACAAGAGACAGCAGCAGCAGCAAGTGGGGAGTGTTACGCTCTCCTCTTACTAGAGACAAAGGTTCCCTTGCTTCACAGATACGAAACAGCCTGTTTCTTATTAGAGGAAAACACAAGAGAGTTATTTACAATTATTAAAAATATATTGTTTAATATTAAAACAAGGCAATAAAGCTTTGAAACTTGGAGTCAAAAGCAACCTTGCAAGAGGACCAGATTTCGGCTGGGAAGGACTCCATAGCCATGGACCGTGCATTTGAACACAACCTTGAAGCTGAAAGAAGCTGGCTGCACTAAACCCCATTGCCTACTTGCCATCATCCTAAGACTGGCAAGAATTTGCTTCTTATGAGATGTGTTATAATTTGCTCAGCTCAGCCACCAGTCACCTGGACTCCATTAGAAATGAAATGTGGGGCAGAAACTGAGAAAAGCCATGTAAAACTGCATGCTGAAGGAGCTGCTGGCTGGCTCTCAGACTGTGCAGAGGCCTGTGACATTTCCTGATAGCTGAGGAAGTAAGTGCTGGTGGTCTAGCAGATACAAAGATGAGGGAAGATGCACCTAGTTGTAATGTCATAAACCTTTTCGTGATTTCCAGTGTAACCCTGGAATGGCTGATGTCTGGGTCACTGGGTATTCCCCAGCACAAGGACTACGGCTACTCCTAAAAAGGATGCTAGAGACAAAAGAATGGAGGAGAGGAGGAAGAACGGTGCACACTGAATCCTGCTAAAGGAGCAAGGCTCTGAGAGCATTGCATGCTTTTTGATTTGACAAAGTCCTGTAAACAGTTGGAGATTGAGAGAGCAAAAACGGAGAGAAGAAGAGGTAACTGGAGGTGCAAAGCAAGGACAGAGTACACCAGCACAGAGCTCCGTTAAAGATTCAAGGCCACAAAGGCGCTCCAGAGACCCGGAGCCCTCAGACTGTGGAGAAGCTGGTGGTTCGGCTCTGGGAAGAGGTTTCACTCCCACAGTGTGCGACGCTGGAGTAAGCAGGCTGCTCCCGGCTCTGTCGGCAGCACAGCCATGCTACTGCTGGACAGCAGCAGGCGGCTGGGCCTGGCTTTGTCCCGTTTTGCAGCCCAGGCTGAGATGAATATTCAGGAGCTGGAGCGATGTTCCCACCTGTGGCACTCAGGGCTCCAGGCAGGGTCTTCCTGAAAAGCCCCTTGTTCAGCTGCCTGTCAGAGCTTCGCAGGCTCTCAGCTGCCCTCTCCTCCTGAACGTCCACTGCGCATCCCCCCGGCTCGCTGGCCGGCAGGGCGGGAGGCAGCCCTCGCCCAGCTGCGGCAGGACACGGGTCAGCCCAGGCCTTGGCGCAGTGGCCGTTCGGAGCTGGCCACACAGTAGGATTTCTCGCTAATTGGCTGCCTGGCGGAAGGCTGAGCGGGACAGGGGCTGCCGCGAGAGCCTGGCCACAGTGAAAGGCAGTGACAGCTTGGCTGGCCTCAGCAGAGCTGTGCCTTCTAGCTCCCCAGCCGCCCAAGGAGCAGGTGCCTGCAGAGCAGCTCTCCGACTACAGCTAACTTCCCAAAGACATTTAAAGGGAAACTGCAGCAACAGCCCCCCAGGCTGTCCCTTAGACGGAGGAGGCATATGCAAGAAATGTGTCACCAGTGCGTCGCTGGGCATTTGGGGCAGATCCTTCCCCCCTCTGCTTGTAGGGACAATACACAGAAGAAGCTGCTATCCCGCTGGCTCTTCCCTGCAGGGGGTCCCAGCTCTTGGTAGAACTTGTAGCAAAACACAATTACGGGACAAAAGCATCTCCATGGACAGACAGACTGACCTGTGGAGGCAGCTGGTAAAACCTGCTCAGCGGTAATGTGGGAGAAATCCCTGTATATAAGCAACAAATACCAAGGAGGGAACAGACTGGTGAGACTGGTCCAAGGGGAGGAATGAGGCACTGTGCAGAGGTGCCCTGTTAGGTCCAGGCAAACGAGCATGGGAATGAGAAACAGTCTAATCTCTCCTGAGCTAATTTATCCTTTTCAGCAGGAGACTGTGAATGTTGCTCAGCAAACACAACTAAATGAAGAACTACCTGGGAACAGAGCTGCCCTTGCCCACAGAGCAGCATTCCCTGTAGCAGGAGAAGGTCAGATCCTTATGTTCTTTTGACAGCAGAAATGTGGAAGGTGTTTGCAGCAAACTGAATTTCTTCACTTGGTGCTCATTTTGGCAGCTATTTCTGGGGTCTCCTCTTCCCGGTTCCCTTTTGCTTTTGTTGATCTCTTTTTGCACTAGAGAAAACTGTGAACTTAGGGCCCAGATCAGTGATGACCCTTCCATTTTGCAGGTTCCCAAAGAGTCCTGGATTTGCCAGTGCTGGTTTTATCACATTGCCATTGAATTCCATAGCGACATTCCCAAATCCCTTGCAGAGCGCTACCTCTACTCTGTATTAGCAAAATCCCGTCAATCATGTAGAAATTCTTTTCAAAAGAAATTTGGAAAGGCTCCGATATTTTATATGTGCTTTGAAAATATTTCAGACAGAAGAGCTGGAAACGCTCTGGGGGCTCCTGCCAGCCCCTCCAACAAAGGCCAGCACATGGTTGTTCTTACTGCAAACTGCAGATGATTTTGTCCATTTCTAGGCAGAAGCAATGCCCTTTAGGACTGTCAGAGACTGACAGGAAACAGAACAAAAATGTTGCAAATTATAAGAAAATATCAGCTCCCCAGGCTAACTGCTATCAGTGGCAAATCAGCCCTGAAATATTTGGGTCTCTACTTCACTTGTTACTCATAATTTCCTCTTCCCTCTGCCAATTCCCATGGTGCCACCTCTCTAGAATCCCTCTCCCTTCTCTGTACAGTTTGCAAAGTGTCTCAGTTCCCACTTTATCACCAAGGACCCAACCTTCCCCTCACTCAGCCTCCAGCTCCCTAATTGTTTTTGTTGCTTTTCTTAGGACTCACACCTTTCTTCCCAGTAAGGTCTGCTAACACAGCCAAATCATGGCACTATGTCAGCTGCAGGGGGAAGAAGCATGTGGACTGCGAGAGTGGAGGCATATGCTTTACTTTTAATACCCCCATTAGCTGCAGTAAGGTTACTTACATATAACGTTAGTACATGCAGAAACGTTCACAGGACCATGTCCTCCCAGTCTCGCACTGTAGCACTCACACAGCTTTTTCTAACAACAAGGTTACATTACAAACCCACACTTTGTGTACTTTGTTCTGTGACCTGCTTTTTTCCCTGCTGTTCAGTGTGAGGGTTTCAGGACATTTTCCATCACGCTGATAAGCCTGTGGTTTTGGTGGAGAATCTTGACATGTACTTTACTGTCCAGGCTTTCATGCCTGAATTCAGTGTCCAGGTAGGTAAACTTTAGAAATGACTGCACAATGTACCTACGTGCTAAGGAGCTGCCTGCGTGCAAAAGGAAACACCTTCACAAATACCAGGTCACCGCAATGAAGTGAACAAATGGCCTGTGCATTACAAAAAGAAAATGTTTTGCAGCTGAGAAGAAGGGATAGCTTCAAAACCTGGAGAAAAAAAGTGATTCTCTGCAGTCTAGCTCTAGGGTTTGGGGGCGGGGGGAAGGTTGCATTACTCAGCTGCATTTTGGAGAGAACAGCTTCCATAGTCTTTAATATCAATCCAAACTATAGGCAAATCTCAGAAGCAACATGAAAATCTTACAGCTTCAGCTGTTCTTCTCCCACTTTCCTGCAGACTTTGAAATCAGGACAAACTGATATGATACTAATGGTAAGAAACATTAAAATAAAAGTTGAGTTACTGGTAAAAAATATTAAAAAGGGGAACAAATTGAGTACAAACCATCTTACCAACCTTGGTCTCCCAGCCGGCCTCCGAACACTGTGCTGCAAGGTACTGTTACCTGTGCTATCTCCCTCAACCAGCCTCCCCCAGACAGAACTCCTCTGAATCTCCATTTCATATGGTAGATAACATTGCCAGAGTGAGCGCTCCTAAAAATGACACTCACTCTCCCCCCGAGAGTGAGTATCCTGCTTTCATTTTAGCTGAAGGGAGTGGAGAATAGGTAGACACACACGTCAGGTAGTGTTTTACAAGCAGAAGAAATGAGTGTCTGCAACAGAAGATGGAGGGGGGAACATAAAAACTCAGTGCATACAGTGACCTTAAAGAGGAATGGATGAGGCTTCTCTTTATGGCTCAAAATGACTGGGAACAGAGTAACACAAAGCCTTTCCCCATGGATTTTTCAGCCCATAAAGAAACAAGATACTGGCTTTAGAAACTGCTTGTGGTAGAGAGGTGAAAAACTGAGTGAGCACCAAATGCTAGATGACAAGTGCAAACTCCCCTCCATCTCCCAGATGACGGTGAACAAGAGTGAACAAAGGATGAAACCAAAATGAGTGTATCCATGCAGAAGTTATGGTGGGATAGGAAACACCAGTACCAAATGTTGGCTAACAGGAGAGTTATAATAAACTGCACCAAAGTGATTGTCTTGGAACATCTAAGTCCCAGCATATAAGTAAGAATAGTATTTTTATTACAATAGCTGCACTGAGCTAGGTCTTACAAAAAAAGAGCTTCATGGCTAAGTTATGGCAAGACACCAATAGCATAAGGCAGAAGCGTGTGGATGGTAGGAGGAAAAGATGGAGGGGGAAGACTGAGGGTGACCCATGCTACATGCAAATAGCCAAACAATAAGAAAAGAACAGTGGCTTTTTAAGTCATAAACAAAGGAGAGCTTTATGTGTTCATATTAGAGCACATGCAGTAACCATCACCTTTTTTACCTCTTAGCAAATAACTTACTGAGGAAGACGACCACAGAAAGCAACAAGCAGAAGGTAGAAGAACCTGCACCACCTTAATAGCCAGTTGCTCCTGCAAGTTGGTGAGTTGCACTGCCCCTCCCAGGCAGAGCTGTTTTTTGCTTTAGTAGCAACACCTGCAGGCTGGGTCCCTTAAAATCCTGCATGCTCACAGTAGGATCTAGTCCTAGCCCCAAAGAACTAAGTTCTCTGTTAGATACAAGACAGCACATAAGTGGGGACAGACAGAACCTGTTCAAAGTCAGGCAATAAATCAGTGGCAGAGCTGGATCTAGAAACCACGTCCCAGGTCAGGCCTGCTGTTAGTCAGTGGTGTGGTTGCTACTTTCTCCCTGAGTTGCTTTAAGAGTCTCCTGAGCCAATACCCTGATACCCAAAAAATTACTCCATCCCACATAGTCTGATTTGCTTCCCCCAACTGGGTGAGCATTTCAAAGGCCAGTTCAGAATGGACACTCTTGCAGTGGGGACTGTGCTGCCCTCCCTGTCCACACATCACCATATCCAGAGAACACAAAGAGGGTAGCGGCTTCTGGAGCTGGCAGTCCCCTGCCACTAAGCAGGCATAAGAATGAAACTAACTTTAGTTTAAGTTGCTTGCTCATACAATGTAAAACCGAAATAATTACAATATCTCTGCTGCTGCAAAACTTTGTTTTACTGAATGCTGTTACCTTCTGCATCACGTTTGGGGAATTTTAAACAGGCAAATGGAAGAAGGTCTGATTGAAGATGAAGTTAAGTGAAAGAAATTGGTCTCATTTAGCACATGACAGGATTCATCTGTGTTCCCAAGTCCACTGAGGTAGCATCATGGGCGTTTCATATTCATGAGCTGCTGAGACACTGTGTCCCCTCATTTACAAAGCACCGTGTTCAGCAAATTCTGTCCCTGTGGATACTCCGTGCATTTCATGGTCTTGTCAGAGAGACATCAAACACTTCAGTAACCAAATACCAGAAAATGGCTTTAATTAGCGCATCTCAATGCAATAAATAATTTTTCTCTCTAAGTGGAAAAATGGAGAATTAAAAAAAAGAAAAGAAAAAAGTGGAAAGCAACAGGCAAAAAAAACCTTCAAAAAAACCATAAGGAACAAGGGACACAGACAGCTTCTGCTGAACACACAAACAAGCTTGAAGCCTCTTGGAAGCCTTCTCGGGAGAGGAGCAGGCAAGTGGAGAGGATAAAGAACACTTCTTTGGATGCTTGGACATTAATTTCACAGGGGTGCCTTCCCCTGACTGAAATTGCCCTACTAGTAGGCCAATACGGAACAGCATACCTGCCTGATCAGCCAGCAGGGAGATGAAAACAGTAGAGTGAAAAGCAGGCAGTACCACAGCTACTAGGGCACTGCCTTAAAAGCTGAAACAAGCAGAAGATAACCTGTGTGTCCCATGTTCCAAAACACCCTTTTGAGAAGAGAATGGTAACAGCACAACCTGGCCAAGCTGAAGGGAAAAGTCACCCAGTGTGCGGGTGCCAGAGGATTCATAGATCTAGGGGAGGTCATGCAGCGGATTCAGTACTGACCCTCCAGCCTTGCCTTAAAAGATTATGCATTTGCCTTGCATCAGACAAAATAATTTTTTCTTCAGCCACCAAGCTCTGATGATACTGTCAGCTAGATGGATGACTGGCTGGGAGGTTGGGTGGTCCATGAGACACTCTACTTGCTTCAATAGCGTTGTGCTTTCACAGACTGCTTGGCATGGCATGGCTTCTTCCTCACCTGAGAGCTTGCTGGGGACAGGCATCAGGCATATTTGCTACTTCCCAAGGCTGCTACTGACACAAAACCTCTGCCCAGTTTCAACCCCTGGGAAGTATGAAGAGAGACAGGGCACAGAACAGCCCTCTCAGATGAGTCGCTGGGCTCAGCGCAGGGCTTCAACAGGCTGTAATCCGTGGCTTGTATTGTGCAAGAAGTAAGAGCAGACACTGATGGCTTTAAAGATGAGGAATCTCTTAATGGATAGGTTTGTTCACCAGCAGCAGAAGACAGGAGAGACTGGAGGCCAGGCTCAGGACCTGGAGTCCACCATATTCCTGAGGTTATCAGCATTTAGAGTGGTAACACACCTCCTAGCCTTACCAACAGCCCCCTGACAGAGCACTATGCCTGCCCTCCTTTTCAGTAACATCCGTTTTCCTCTTTTCAAAGGCTGTTCCCTGTTCCTTTGCAGTATTCCCCTGCTGAAACATACTCAGAAGGTGGTGGGGGCAGCAGATGAGAAGGCATGAGGTGTCCAGGGAGGGTCTAGTGAATGCAGAAACACAAAACCCTCCTCAACAATGCTGGAGATGAGTGATTTTGCATTAGAGCATTACTGTGGCAGGGAAAGCAGCTTCTCAGGATGCTCCTGTGGAAGTATGTTCAGGAGCAGGTGTGTCTGATTCTATTTCATCCTCTTCATGTTACGCTGGAAAAACAAGACAAACTACATTTCTTTTATGTTAAATCCTTAGGTTTTTTATTTTTCTTATATATATTTATTAAAAAATGCCTCTTTGATCGGCAGCACCCATGACACTTCCACATCCAGCAACTCCTCAGAAGCCTCCCTCCCTCCACACAAGGCCACTGCTGCTGACAGCCAGCCGGATTTGATCAGAGCCACTCAGAATCGGATTTTCATAAGACAGATGAGGAATCTTACTGCTGCTCTCTCTCATATCAGATGAGAAACTGAAGGGGAGGGGGGACGGGTCCTGAGGGAACGACACTACAATCAAGGGCTACGCGGTTCTCTCTCTGTCCCTCCACTGCTGCAATTTTCAAAGGAGTTTGCCTCAGGCAGTTTTAAATGATGGTGTCTCAATTCTGTAATCATCTTTCAAGAGCTTTCCCTTAAAGGGTATTTTAGGTAAACCTGGTCCGTCAACTACACTTATGGACTCAGCAATCACAGACTCAATATGACTGTGTATCTACCATATCGCAGAATTTAGTGATGGAAGATGCTTACCCAGACCATCATTTTCAGCCCCCAACAAGCTGTGTGTGCTCCCTTGCAGTTAAGCTGCTCACTGCCCCTTGGCCAGTGCTCTGCTGCTTCAAATAGGACTTCAGACATATCCCTTGGGACATATTCTCTGCTCCGCCCTGCCCACTGTGGCTGTCAGGAGGGAGCTTTCCTTGAACACCAGAGGCTCTAGATCACAATGTCAGCAGTCACTGGAAGAGTTCAAACTGGCCTGGACCAACAGCTCTGTGGAAACCATCAGGTTGGGCTGAGTCTGCCCTTCACTGACTTTGTGCAGAGACTCGGAGTAGCGCGTTAGGGGAGCAGCCAAGGGGAGGACTACAGTGTGCTGACAGAGCCACACACAAAGTCACAGTGCAGAATCCCAGAAACTCAGCAGTCACTGTCACTCTCTGCCCCAGGCCCCTCTTTTCAGCCCATTCACACCACTTCCAAAACACCATGTTTTTCACTCCCGTGTCCATTTCACTGATGCTCAGAACTTTTCGTCCATTTAGCTCTCCCCAGATCACTCCACCACTGCCTCCTGAGCCTATGAAGTATCGACTGGCCATGTCCCTGACTGTTCCTGCAAACTCCCCCCTCTCTTACCCTCATGCTCAGCCAATGCAGCTGTCCTTGCAGTTCACGGCCCCTGGAAACCACCAGCACTTGGTGTGTTCTGTAAAAACAGCAGCTCACCAGGGAAGCAACTGGCAAACTTTATCAGGAATGATAGAGCCAACAATAACCCATGCTGCGCTCTATTCTCAGCTCTGTTTGGAGCAATTTCATCATTGGTACGTATCTGCATGCAGCTCAAGAGGTGTTTGGTATTTTATGGCTGTGAATTCCAGCTGCTGGATATCCTGTGAGGGCTGTCTCCCACCTGACAGACAGACATCACTCCCCAGAAGGATGTGGGGACCATGGCATATGCCCACTTCCTCCTCTGTTGCACACAGAGCCCGAACTCCCATCCTGTTCAAACGCAAAGGAGCTGCTGGCACATGCCAGAAGGGTAAGAAGTCCTTCTAGAGGTTTGACATTGTATAGAGAGGTCTAATCATCAGCTCTGCTTCCTTGAGGAGGCTTCCCAGCAGGCAGGAAGGGGTTTTGCCTTGAGGGCACAGATCTAGTGACTGTCTCCTGGCAGCTTTCCTCACCTGCAGGTCAGGTTTGGGTTGTCTGTGTAGCATAGTCAGGCTTTCATTTCAATCAGCTGTCTCATTCACACACACTATCTGCTTTAAAATAACAAGCCGTTGTTCCTGCAGACAGAGAATCACACATCACATCCCAATCCTCCAAGAAAAGCTCTGTTCTGGGAACTATGCATCCCAAGGGTAACAGAGAGAAGGGGGAAGGGACTTCTGAAGATGGGGCAATAGTCTATGAGGGAAGGATAGCTGGGAGAGAGATGTCAACCTTAGCTAACAAGCCTCCATAGAGTGCTGAGGAGAAAAATCCAAGGGCAATGTAGGTAGGAGACAGGCATCTGGGGGAGCGCAACTCAGCAGTGCAGAATTGGTGGACAAGAAAGGAACAACAAAGAAACTTTTAGCCAAAAGGACAGCTGTTTGCAAACAGCAGCTCACCAGGGAAGCAACTGGCAAACTTTATCAGGAATGATAGAGCCAACAATAACCCATGCTGCGCTCTATTCTCAGCTCTGTTTGGAGCAATTTCATCATTGGTACGTATCTGCATGCAGCTCAAGAGGTGTTTGGTATTTTATGGCTGTGAATTCCAGCTGCTGGATATCCTGTGAGGGCTGTCTCCCACCTGACAGACAGACATCACTCCCCAGAAGGATGTGGGGACCATGGCATATGCCCACTTCCTCCTCTGTTGCACACAGAGCCCGAACTCCCATCCTGTTCAAACGCAAAGGAGCTGCTGGCACATGCCAGAAGGGTAAGAAGTCCTTCTAGAGGTTTGACATTGTATAGAGAGGTCTAATCATCAGCTCTGCTTCCTTGAGGAGGCTTCCCAGCAGGCAGGAAGGGGTTTTGCCTTGAGGGCACAGATCTAGTGACTGTCTCCTGGCAGCTTTCCTCACCTGCAGGTCAGGTTTGGGTTGTCTGTGTAGCATAGTCAGGCTTTCATTTCAATCAGCTGTCTCATTCACACACACTATCTGCTTTAAAATAACAAGCCGTTGTTCCTGCAGACAGAGAATCACACATCACATCCCAATCCTCCAAGAAAAGCTCTGTTCTGGGAACTATGCATCCCAAGGGTAACAGAGAGAAGGGGGAAGGGACTTCTGAAGATGGGGCAATAGTCTATGAGGGAAGGATAGCTGGGAGAGAGATGTCAACCTTAGCTAACAAGCCTCCATAGAGTGCTGAGGAGAAAAATCCAAGGGCAATGTAGGTAGGAGACAGGCATCTGGGGGAGCGCAACTCAGCAGTGCAGAATTGGTGGACAAGAAAGGAACAACAAAGAAACTTTTAGCCAAAAGGACAAAGCTGTTTGCTGATTGGGGGGGGGAATGCCAGCATTTCTCATCCCAACAGGAAACAGCCCTTTGTAGCTGCATGCCAGAAAAAGACACACAGAGTAAAGCCAAATGAAATACCCAAGCAAAGCTGAAGCAGAGACTCTACTGCCCTGCTGGAGAAAAGAGCAAAGGGAGGGGAAAGCCCTTCAACGTGAACTTGGTTGTTCTGTCTTCCCTCCTACCTCATGACAAAGAATAGTCTGCACCTGGGAGAAGCTCTTGGCTGCTACAGAAAAGGAAGCAGCGCTCTGCAGATAGCACTTTTTAAATTCCACTGATAGTCTCACATCTCCCATCTCATGCTGTTTCCCTGCCACACAGAGCTCAGTCACTGCTGCCCATTTCCCCTGTTGACATGGACAGAAAATTGAGCAATTACCCTTAAACTCCTCTCTCTCAGATTGCCCAGATTGCTACATACACAGCATTAAGCCCCCAATTGCCCCTGGCCAAAAGTGACTCAACTAGGCCTGTCCTTTAGGAATTAAACACTTTTGTGTTGCTTGTGAAGGTTTATTATTCCTCAAGTTGTGATGCATTAAATCCTGCTAAAGCAGGTTTCCCACCATGCAGAGGAGCTGGGCCCCCCCATGACAAGGTTCAGCTGGACACATATCCACCTAGCAAAGGTGCGTTATCCATTTGCTGTGCCTGTGTACTAGCATGTACCAGCATGTGTTCAGGAGGATGGGCACTAAGCTCACAGCGGGTGCTGTAGGAAACCCCAATATCCATCAACTAGACACTCCAGAGCTATTTCTGGAGAGACACTGCACTTTTTCAAAACAGTCTTTCCAGCCTGGAGTTTTACAGGAGCAAATGGTGCTTTTAGTCAAACATGTCTTTGCTTTCCTATAACTCAAAACAGGCTCCTCTTTAAAGTGGCCCTCTTGTCCTGTTCTAGCCGCTGTGAAGAAGAAATATGGATTAGAGAAAATTAATTCTAAGCACGACCTGAGCCAAGGTACTTCACTGCTAGTATTTCAACAGTTTGTATTGCGCAGTATGGATGACTTGCACCTTCTGGGTCTCCCTGTGCAACTGTAAGGAATGGCTGAAATTGCAGATAGTGCTATGCATGTCCCTGTCCGGTCCACCCACTTACAATCTCCCATACTACTTCAGTCTTTCCACACAGCTTGAGAAGTGACTGTCCTTCTCTCCCAAACTCCCATGGAGATGAGGAAATCAGATGCTATTTCATGCACAGGGTGAATGGCCAGGAGCAGTGAGAGAATTCTACTTTTATTTCTGAAACTACAAGGCATAACAAGCCCAAAAGTCTCCACTTGGCTGTACAACCTTCCTTCCATTCTCCACATGCCAAACTGGGCTCTCTCCAGGCCCTATGCTTTTTTAACACTTTCTCCAATGGACTCCAAATTCTGAGCCTCTGGGTGTTAGTGCTATATAAATGATCACAACTGAGCACATTTCAAATACACAAGAATACCTTTTTAAGGGCATATAGCTTTGTCCTTCATTCTTCTAATGAAAAGGTTGGATGGGGGACAAACAATGTTAATGGAATGGTACAGCTCAGCTTTCTAATAGGTTAAAGGAAGGCGATCCAAATGTATTGGTTGACAGCAGCAATCATTACACAACTGCGCCTGTTCATATTAAGGTGTACAAGCTAACACATTATGCAGCACAAAATAACCGTGACCCATCCTTGGGGATCCATACACCAATGTCTTGATTTTTGTATGTTTAGAATCTGAGCTTTACTGTTACAGTTAAAGACATGAGCCCAAGTGCAGTTCTGTGCGAAGGGGAGGCTGATACAGCTCAACTTACTGCACAGCCACAGCATGGTACTCCCTGCCTTCTACACTGGGCACTTATTTGTATCTCTCTGCTCATTCAAGAAAGTAATTTTATTCAGGTTCCGGAGTCTGTTTATATGTCACTTTTCTTCACTGTAATTGCTGAGCCCACATGTAAAACTCCTCTCCCAGAATAGCTTGCTTAATCTCCCTGTAGAAATAGGACCACAAGCATGCAATGCACTGATCCATTTAGAGATTTTCCATATGCAAATTAGATCCACAACCCAGTGTATTTGACTGTACCAGAAACTGCCTGGGTAGGAACCATAATCAAATTAGTGGGATCTTTCTCCTAACACATAGATTTAATCCAAAGGTGAACTCTGGTTTGCAAACAATCCAAATTCAACTGTTAATCATAGGTTAGGCACAGATAAATAAGTGAAGTGTATTAGGACTTGCCATGTCTTCATACCACATTCTGCATCAATTCTATTCTGTATTTATTGCCCGAGGCCTTGGAGGACTAAAAGTCACATGCTGCAAACATGTGGCAAGCATTTTTATGCCTGGTTAGCAAAGACAGTTATTATACTCTGAATACAAGACCAAGGTTCAACAAGAAGGACAGCATGTATGCAAACAGTCAAAGAGCTGTTCAGAACAGACTATCAGCCTCAGTGACAAACGCTGAAATTTAAGAAGCCCAAGAAACTTCCCAGGGGGAAAATTAAGTCTATTCTGAAGATGCCAATGCTATAAAGGTGCCACTTCTGGCAGTCATTTGTTGAAATGCTTAATCTGTCTGGAAGACCCAAATAAGTCTTAATTTAATCTCATTAACCGTACTGATGTCTGATCCTTTGTGACTCCTGGTAATTCTTCTGATGCTTGGTGATATTTTACAGATGCAACTTTTTATACACTGTATAAAATTCTTAGCCCTTGAAAACTGAGGTAGCTCCTAGAGACTTTGATGAATTTCTATGGTCCCCACAGTTCTCTAGTGCTCGTCTTGAAATTCATACTGTGGATTTTTCCTAAGATTTCTCTTGGCTCATCCAGTCCTAGAAGAGCAAATGATACACACTATAAAGAAAACTAGTGTTAAGCCAGGAGTCCAGTACATTTCACAGCAGGCTGTACAGGGATGGGATTACCCACCAGTGCCTATGTTTAGCTTATGATCGATGATCTTGGGTTAGGGCAAGCGGATTTTTTAAATTAAGAATTCCCTTACAACAGAGACCCCAGGAGAGTGGTGCAGGCACTTGTCCTGATGGGAACGAGACAAGGATGTTACCATAAAACATGAGAGAGGCTTTAAGTAGAGCATACTATCACCTAAACTAGGGGACAGCAGTGATTTCTTTCCCTGCTCTTAACCTTTTATTGCTCTTTTAGCTGTCTTTTTGCCCCAGTCCACTATTCTCCATGTGGAGGTAATCACAGAGAAAAGCGTGTCCTCAACACTTTCCTTCTTCCCAAAGGTGCTTTATCATTCTGTGTTAATGAAGAGCCAGAGTTAGATTACAGGTTCACTTCCTCACCCTCCTCTCCATCTCCTTTGCTCTCCCTCCCTCATTCAGCAGTTGGGGAGGCATAAGCAGCTCTCGCATTTGTTTACCCCCAGGTGGTTCATTTCCTTGCAAATTCTTACAAGATGCCTCTGCTCACTTTACTGGAGAACCCCCAGACATGGATGAAAGCACTTCTTGCAGTCAAGTAGGTGATACCTTACCTCCTCCATCATCTGATGCCTCCAGGCTCTGCTGTCTGAGACGATGGCTGCAGCAAAACACAAGGAAGAACGAATTTTAATTGCAAGCCCAGAAAAGCATCTTGTTGTGTCCCCTTCCTCCCCACAAGGCTCATGGCCTGTCAAGGGGAGAGTTCCCAGGTACACTTAGCCTGCAGGCTGACCTTCCATACCCCTCATTGCTGGACTTGGCAGAAATCTCAGCTTGGAGTGCTTAAGCAAAATGCCTTGTACCTGAGACAAACCCCTAGGCTGCAGACAGTAGGGCCTGGGGTGCGTCTGGGAGGAAAGTGGATGCTTTCTACTTTTCCTTCTTTCTGTCATACGGGAGTGACAGAGATACTGCCTACTCCATATCCAGGGAACTACAGAGTGACCAGCCCTGCCCCATCCCAGGACTCGACATGAATACATGTCAGGCTCTACACCCTTCCCAAGTTCCAGATCTTGGTGTACTGGTGCTTAGAGTCGCATGTCCCTTCTCCATGAGATCAGATGTAAAAGTTGTGGAAGAAGTCTCAGCAAAAATGGGAACTTACTCTTCTACTTCTTCTGCATGCTTTCTTCCTGACCTGCAAGACAAGAAACGGCTTATGCTTAGAAAAGGCTAGAGAAAATTCAAAAACTGCACCTTTCTCTATATCACTGTTATTGTGCAAAACAGTTCCTACACCAGGTCCGATATAACACATCGCACCTTTAAAGAGTTCTGAGTGACCATTAAACCAGTGTATCAAAAAGTCCCTGAGTGCATCAGATTGAAGCAGAACGATTTGGGTCCGAAAAGACAGCCATGCCCAGATACAGCAAGAGCCACACTGCCTGTTTTTTTAGCTTCTCAGCTACTTTTTCAACCCCTCTGCCATCAGCTGCAGGTAAAGCTTGCCTTACCCGAGCAGAGAGGTTGGCACATTATGGAGTGAAGATGATGCTATACTTCATCTACCTACCCCTTAGAGATCAACAGGTCCTTCCTCCCCCTAGTCATGCATAAAGATTATCTGGTTGCCTTTGTAGGTTAGGAGCCCCACCTGAGCTGGCCAAGTTCAGGTCAGACATGCTGTCGCTGCAGTAAATCAGGGTTGATCTGGCTGAGTTAACAGGAGTTCATAATAATAATGTGGGGGGGAGGCACTGGCAAATGGCAGCTCTCTTGCTCTCCACCCCAGCAAGCCCAGAAGTAATTCAGTCCCGATTAGGGATGCTTGTTCAATATTCAAAATGTAAAACATGGAGGTTGCTGAACCAGCACTTTGAAAAGTTAATTAAATGCCAGGTTTCTTTTTAGCAGATACTCCATCACTCGCTGATTACTTTGGCCATTTTGCAGAGTGAAGTTTCATCTCTATGCGTTGGGAATAAATATTCTCCCCTCCCTTGAAGTCAGGGTGCCATAACAAAGAATACATGGGTCTCTCCCCTACCACATGCACTGTCCCAGGACACACCAAGATGTAAGACAAGTTGCTTCACTGCCTTGCACTGCTCCTTTCAAAGCACTTCCATGAGATGGGACAGGCCCCTCCTCATCCGCTCTCTGTTCTAGCAGGTTAGGGCCCTCAGGTAGCTCTCCTGTGAATAATCTACTCTTTAAGAGCAAGGAGCAGGGCACAGAGGATGTCTAGGTATGAGGAGAAGAAAGACCCTTGTCTCCAACTGCTCTCCCTGGGGCTTGCAGTCTGTGAGAAGCTAAAGATTACACTGAATCAGTGATCTGAGCCCAGTAATATCCACTGCTATAATCAGAACTGCAGCCGTGTAGGTGACATCGGTATCTGGGCTTTCAGCTATATCTACACCCTTCTGTTCATCAGAAGAGGCAGAAGTGCAATAGAGCTGGGGAATTTAGGAAAGAGCTCTTCCAGTGAGTAGTTGTCCAGCTCCATCCTTCTCCCCAGTGATAGTGCAAAGCACTTTTTGTGAACCCCCTGATACTACAGAGAAAGAAAGGGATGGCCTCAGAGAGCCCACCACCAGCTCTCACTGGAGTCTAGAATCTGAGAAGACAGAGATGGAAAGATGATGCAAGATTTATCCTATTTTATTCCTCCCTTCTGCCTTCACAGAACTGCTTCCCACACCCTGTCTTCAGAGCCTTGCCCTCACTGAGCTGAAACATCCCAAATGATGGCTTTGCACAGCCTTGCACAGTGAGATGATTTCCTGGAGGTTCAATCTAACCTTTTCTTAGCATGATCCCGTTACTCTTGATAATTGTCCAGCCCCAAATAACACTCTATTCCTCAGTACTCTCACTCCTTACGTCTTTGCTCATCTCCTGTCCCCAGGCAGGAGTGAAACACTCCACATGTTTATACTTCCCAGGAGAGGGTCACTCCTGCTATCACTGTAAGCAATTTCTGTTTCTTTTTCCTGAGCTCCCTGTCAGGACAGATACCCAGGTGGCCCACAGGGAAGGCAGTCATATGTTAGTCCTAGAGGCAGAGACTACTTCACTCATGTTCTGAGATTTAAAGCTTTCTCAACTTTTCCTTGTTATGTTAGGAAAGGACTTAGGGCAATAGCAAATACTTTGTTATGAAATAGCTGCACTATAATGGAAAAAGTAATTTGGGGAACAAATTCATAAACCGGGAGGGGAGAATAGTACTGACCCCTTTAAGCCCAGGTGTTAGACGCTCTCCTGTCAAACAAGACACTTCCCTCCTCTCTCTAGGGCAAGCTAAAGCCCCACCGTCAGCCCCTCCAGGAGAACACCCTAGCCCCTATGCCACAGGGTCCAAAGGTGGCAGTGGGTGATGCCAGTCTCTCATGCTGACAGTACTGTGGTTTATACAGAGCATTTAAATATCAACGGCACTAGAGCAGGAGCTAGAAATGACTGTTGTTCTGTTCAGGTGAGACATCTGCTTCCAGTCACCTGTACTAGATACGTTTGTTAATATATGATTTGGAATAGCACTATTTTGATGAAACTGGCATTTCAAACCAGCCGATAAGCTCACAGGTAGACAACTATCCCGGAAATAAAGTATGAAACTTCTGGAGCACAGCAAGGAATTGCATGTTTTACACTTTCTGTGGCCTTAATGATTGAGCTATTAGGCAAAGAAGATACCAACCTACTATTTCCTTTTTTATAAGGCTTCCTTTCATCTTGTTTGATGCCAAATTACTTTTTCATTCCTTGTTTCAGATTGGAAAAAAAAATTCAGAAAATATTTTTGGTTTGTTCCTGACTAACCTTTTGCTTTTTCAGCCCAACTGCATTACCTAAATCTACCTAACAAAGTGACCCCGGGGCGAAAAGAAAAGCTTTGCCTTGTGTCCTAAGGTTAAAAAACCCTTCAAGGCAGTAAGGGAAGTCATTAATAGATCCTCAAAAGGTGCCCTACCTCCAACCCTGTCCATTCCATAAGCTTAGCGGAGGGCTAAGCTATACATGGAGATACTGTTCCTGCAGAACCAGTCACCTACTTGTCTCTTTGCTCTCCAGGTGCTATGGGAAGCCCCACAGGCATTCTTCCTGAAGTTATTACACTGCTTTAAGCATCGTGGAGTACCCCTTCCTGAGAACTGGCTCAGCTTATCAATGCCAATTGCAACATGTTGAGAACAACATTTCATCCTTCAGGAGTATCAGGCCTGGGTACACAGCATCCTCTTCATTCACCACATAGGCACAGCTTTCTAGTGGTGAATGAAAGCAGACATGGAAGAAACCAGACTGTAAACTCAAGCCAGCATAGACAGATTTCCTACTCTTTTCTTATGTTCTCAGCAACAAGAAGTGCACTGCCCTGGTTTGTTTGCTCCAGCAGGAGCAGGAGGCACAACCCAGGCAGGGTAGCAACAAGCGCCTACAAAATGAGCAATTGTGTATGAACTACAGAAACACCCACTCAAGTAAGGGCAAACAAAACAATACAATCCTGGGAGCAGCGCTCAGAAATGCATTCAGTCTGCTGTATTATACACCAGCCACCCCCAGTTTTTGTGAGACAGCGATACCTCTGTTTCTTTCATTTCTTCTGATAAGCCCATTGCATCTGGAGGGCCAAAGAACATGGACCGACCCCGCCACCTGGACAGCTCCATTTAAACTCCCTTTCACTGCAAGGTTGTCTGTGCTCCCAAACATAACCAAAATCCCGGCATATTCCTTCTGGCTTTGGCCAGCTGCTGACCCCTTCTCTATTTCAGGGTGTTGAATAGCTGAGAGGCTGGGCAGAAGAGCCCGACAGACCCCATGTAACCCCATGTTATGTAACTCCTAGTACAGAATACCTATTTCTCTCCTAGCTGTGTCCTGAGGCAGAGGATACAGATCTGATCTTGCTCTTGAGTGTTGTCTTTGCTCAGTTCTGGCCAGCAGGAATCCTCCCTCCACATTAATAATGAGAGGGGGTTAAACCTCAAAACCGAGGCTTCCCTCCCCCCACACCCCTAATGTACAGCTGAGCTGCCTCGGAGCTGCCGGCAACTTCTGTGCTGAAGGGTGAAAGGCAGTTCTAATGTAGACATCATCCCTGTTAAACTGTTTCTTTCTCGTTTAATGGACTACCACGGAGATCTAAATGGAGATAAAGTAGCAGGGCTCAGAGAACAGTCAGGGTGCTATCTTTATGCAGCATGACAATGTGCAGTGGTTAATTAGACACCGTTAACCTATTTTAGCAGGGGACATAACTGGGATGAATGGGGGGAAATGTCCTTGAAATCTTTTAATGTCCACAGCTCATGAGAGCTCTAGACACACTTGCATCCTGCACCGAGCCACAGCCAGGTGCCAGGAGGCCAGTGTGCAAGATCCGAGGCTCTCTTCTGTGTGCCCAGGGAGGTGTGAGGGCGGGCAACACAGCTAAGGAAAAGGGAAGCAACTATGGTGACTTGTTAAAACGAACATTAAGGCGGCGGGTCAGAACTGCCCGGTCTAGCGTGGTGGGGGTGGCAGCCGAGGAAGAGAAAGGGCTGGGAGCACGGGCAGCCCCCTCGCCCGGCCTGGTTGCCCTCCGCCCGGGCGGGCAGCTCTCCGCTGGGGGCCGCTTTGCCCTCCCCGGCCACCCCGCACCCTCGGCGCAGAGCCCTCCCCGCTCCGCCCCGAC